>NW_016158627.1:53967-108561 GCF_001687245.7 Rhagoletis zephyria
ATATTTTTATGAGAAAGTATTCGTTTCTAATTAAATGCACAGCATCCTAAAACCACATAAAAATAAAACATTTATTTGCACATTCTCCCTCAAAATGAGCACGTGAGTCGATGGAACTGTGAGCGTATATTTTACACTCAAATTGCGTATAGTACACTCAATTCTATGTTTTATTTATAACACAGTGGATTTTATCATCCAATATTGATCAATTGAAAAGCTTTCGAAATTACGTAGTCATTGTGCTCTTAAGCATAAAATAACACACACACACATATGTACTATAGAGGATACGATTTGGAGGTGTAAATAAGATACACTCATTTAGCATTCATTTTCCGCTCTTGATTTTGTTGTGCGAGTACGTATCTAGCCGTCCATATTTTTTTTGTTATAAAAGAAAATCCGGTAAATAGTGAAATAACAAGTAAAGACCAAAGCAAAGTAATGAGAAATAAGCAATAAAAATCAGATATGCTTATACGTATGTATGTTTGCTTGTAAGAAAAATTGTATTGCTGAGTTAAAAGGAAACAATAAAGGTAAATGACAAGAAGGAAAACAATCAAATAAGGAGTTGAAATAAATGAGATCGAAAAAAATACATCAAAGAGTTAAAGAATCAAGTGTGCAGTACAACCGATATACATAAATACATAAATAAATAAATACGCGCATAAACCGTGTGCAGTGAATTGTGAAAGAAATTTGCATATTTAATCGTGTAGCAATAACAAAAGCCAGCAACAGAAGCAAAAGCAACAGAGCAACAGCAACAATGCCTGAAGCCAAATCCATCTTCCCTTTCGTTTATACACCGGAACCGCCCAAGAAGGCGGCAATCATAAAAGTCTCTTGCGGCATCGGTGATACGGACGGATTTCCCGCCTTTGATGTTGACTCAGATGCTTATGCGGCCAAAGATGATCCCAAATGGGGTTTCCTAATCACGGGCGGTGCAGAATTTCACATGCCGCTGACGGTATTTCAGGTGAGTTCGATGTACGCGATATTGCTGTATACATATGTATGTATTTTATGCCAATTTATTTATCTATGTGTTTGTACGAGTACTCATAAATAAATAAGTATGTATGTATAGGCAAGCGAATAATTGTAATGGGGATATTGTTTTTTCACTGTGTCTGTGCAGACGTTGAGAGAGCGTATAATGTACGAGCCATTTCAACTGAGCATATTTTCAGATGGACAGTAGAGTCTAGTTGGTCCCCATAAAAAATAAAAAAAGTTAAAGTTATTAATTTTGTTAAAAATAGAGTTCCCTTTAGTGGCTTTGAAATTGAGTTATTTTAAATGAGTAGGGGTATGAGCTAGTCTTGGTCGACGAGTTGTTAAAAGGGTATATGCTTAGTACTCAAAAATATCTTGAAATCGAGAAATAAAAAGGTTAAGAAGATATTTCGATTTTGGCTATTTTTAGGACTCCTTTTTATGACCCTTAATTCCACTCAGCTCTCAAAATAGGGAGGTGGTAAATGTAAACTTCTTTTTGCGACCCATCAGTCTAATGACCAGACAAACCGCTTAGCCTGCCTTTGTCCTGGGCATTCATCCCAGCTTTTAATTAGTCTTTTGTCTACCCAGTAGTTGATGTCCCCCATTGTATGTGATGTATTTAGCCCAAAAATTGGTTACAGAGAGACATGGAATACTGTAGCTACCTGCGGATTCGCCTAGTCGTTGCCATCATGCCTTGCATGCTCCGGTACCCATTCCAGTAATACTTGGCTCCAAGAGGGTTTAGTGCGCTGAAGAAATCATACATATATCAGCATTGATTTTATTTTGTTAAAACATAGATGCATTTCGAAGCATTCGAAAAATTGTAATGAAAAAGTTGGACATTAAAAAACATTCATGTCATTACGTTAAATAAAATTATAGTTTAAAAAACTAAAACCTCCCTATTATAATTGCCATTCGTACTGTCATCCGGTATGTAACTTGAGAATAGAAATCGCTGCATCTTTTAGGCGCATCAATATTACATAGTAACATCCCGAGCTAATAAAAGGGAGGTAATAAAATAAAAATAGCATGTAAATTCATTTCCACATGGCATTTTTTAATGCCTCCAATTTTTTGTAATTTTAATTCCTAGTAGAAATTCGGAAATTTACTTGAGGCTGCGATTTTATGATTTCTCGTTCACTGAACAACTTAATAGCGCAATATCTCGTATCCGATAAATGTCAAAATGTAATACCCCGTATAAGTTAGTCCGAAAATTTCGCAAAAAAGAAAAGAGGCTTATTTTCAGCAAAACTTTTACTTACTAAATATGACTGTAAGTAAATATTCATCATTAAATTTTTGAGGTCGGCATGCATTGAGACAGGGTAACCAAAATAAATTTTTTGCTGTGCCACCTCATATATTTATGGTGTTGCATTTGGTGGATACGAGGTACTTATTACACGTCAAGAGTATCAGGGATTTAAAAGCCCGGACTTTTAGATACTTTACTAGTTTTTGGAAGTTGCAACTTAAAAATTTCGGAATTTAGCTTACTCATATGAATTTAGGTTGTTCAGTTAAGACAAAGGTGAAAATTACCTAAGTCACATCTGTTAAATATTTATGGATGAAGGTGTTATTCGGAACTACTGGCTCAGAAAAGGAAAATGTGATTTAATTCACAAATTAAAGTCTTGTATATTTTTTTCCATCATATGACTGCAGAAAATGTTTTCAAATATTTATGTAATACATGCATACATATGTCTTTGAGTAATCTGTAGAAAGTAAATTTACTCCCGGTTGGTTGCTCATAAGCGTATGAAAGCACAACTTTATGAACCATAAAAACCTATTTGATGTAATTAATTAAATAAAGACGAATGAATGAACAAATTAGCATCATTATTTACGCCGTAGAATTGCTCTCGATTAATGTCCTATAAAGATATACATACAAATATACGCATACAAAATTCTAATTCACAAAACGCAATATGTCGCACTTAAGTACATAAAGCTATAATTAAATCTGCCGCAAAAAAAAAACAACAAAGTAACATAAATAATAAATAGCAGCAAAGATTAGCCTGCTCCCAATTCGCTGAAATTTCACGTCAGATGCATCATATGCGACACGCTATAAAAACATATGTATGTATGCATAAATATTTCAAACGCAAAACGAAAAAAATGTATACAGACTTATGTATGTTTAGATGTACGCACACTTCCACACGCTTGTTGAACATTTTTATTTTCCTAAGCTTGTTAATGTGTTGTTGGCCAACCACTTGCCGCAAGTCATTCATTCAGAACCCAAATGAGATAAGCCACCGTACGTACGGGCTACTGAAGTGAAAACAAAACAAATATTTTACGAGTATCAGCATAAATTTGCAAAAGGCACATAAGTACTAAGTACGCACATAATTAGTCAAAGTTTTGTAACAGCGTAACAAAAAGTCAATGATTGCATCTGTGGCAGTAAAAGCTAAGCAGGAATCTGGGGAAATTAGTATTTAATAAGACACAAAAGTTAAACTTTGCTTTTGATGAAAAGAGAGTTTAACCATTCGTGTCAAAATGATTGATGATTTCGAAATTTAAAAAAAGCAAGTCCGCAACAAAATATGCCATTAAAAGCGTTTGTTAAATAGAAAATCTTTCAAAGAAATTCCAATGAATTTTAAATAAGCTATTTATGCATCAAAATGTGTAACTTTTCTAGAAATGTCGGGCTGTAGTTGCTCCTACGCACCACTAAGCAGTTGCCAGACGGTGATTTTTGCTAGTGACGTATTCAGGCTGAGATGTGGTAGCCCCAATGTTTTTGCAGCGTTATTTTATATGCGATTTCGAAAGCTTTTAAGTAATCGTGGGACAGAAATTGACATAGTTTTGAGTATATTGCATAGATCACGCGAGAAGATACTCCGTTATTTTGAATTTTTCGTCCCAAATTCTTCATTACACTTTTATCCTTTAGGATCTGACTTGCGTTGGTTTTTAATATACGCACTTGAATCGTTCTTTCGACCATATTTGATCATCTTCTATGCAATATTTGATCTACAGGCTTCGCGAAATTGTGCAACCATTAAATCAGATCATATTTTGGCAAAATTGGCGAAAAAATTTTGGCTCGCACCCTTATATTGGTCTCTAGAAATGTTAAAGGAAAATAACGAATTTCATCGCTTTGAGAAAAGATGCGCGCTAGATTTTTCTGTCTAGATCTTGCGATTAACAGAATTTGTGCGATGGGCAACATTAAATAACACGGTGCGACAAAAACCAAAAAATTTTTACCTGAACGATTTTCACAAAGACTTTGAAATTTCAAAAATATGATAAAATCAAGAAATAATTAATTATTAAATAATTAAGTTATATGGGTACCACACGGAGGAGAAATGTCTGTAGAATAAAAAAAAAAATGTTAAATATTTTCTCAGGCTAATAAAGTGCAAGACTCGGGGATGTGGCCAAACATAAATTAAAAAAAAAAAACTAAATTTCTACATTTCAAGGATATTCAAGCCTAAAATTTTAAAGGCCCTGTTTCAGTACCTGTTCGTACTTATGCACCAAAAAATTTAGTTCTAGAGAATTTTCCCTTTTATATGGTATCCATATTTTTATTTTACATTGCACTTTTAATTTAGCTTTTTAAATAATTTTTTTGAATTAATCATATCTGTAAAATTTCAAATTCCCGAGGTAAAATATTAAAGTATTCCAAAATCGCCCCGAAAATCCCGAAGTATTTAGCTTCGAATCCCGACAATAATCCCTAAATCGAGAAAATAGCAAATATTTACTATTTAGTCATCCTGTGAATTTAGTGAAGCCAAAAACTTACTTTGGTATGCAGTGTTTCTTTATGTTAAACCAACTAAATACATGGTTATCTGTAATTCACATCAGCCTGCTCCGAAAGCGAATAAACAGGAGTAAGTCATTCTCTGACAAAAAAGGTCCGAAGGCAATCAACCGAAACGTCTCAACAGCTGCTCTTTGAATACGATGCGAGAAGGCGGGGTCATTGAGCATTCAGCCAAAATATATATGTATGTATGTATGTACATTAGGGTGCGCCTTTTTTTTCAACTTTGCCCAAAAAAATACGTGCCTTAAGAGCCCTACAGTTGTGCAAACAAAGGCTTCATTACTACCAAACCTGGCGAGATATGAAAATGGCGTAGCCTTTTATAAGATCAGCGTGCAAAAGTGTGTTGATTGATAAGAAACAAATAAACACGTTTAACTGAATTACAAGCTCTTTTTCCTATTTAGTGAACTAGCGTATGTATCTTTAGGGCTCCTGAGGCACTTTACGTTATCCGATTTTGAAGATTTTTCGCAGAGCACATTTTCATAACCAAACGTACCTATCTGCATACAAATAAGGTGCACACTAATGTACAAGGGAGTTAGGACTGAACAAGTTATTGTTACACTAATGTTTCAAATTGTTCAGCAAAAATTTTAATTGCACTAATTTTGTAATACTAATAGTCCCAGAACAATTTATGGAGACATACAAACATATGGCTGCAGATCGATAAACTGTTTCATTTATGATATTTCAAATATTTATTTTTCTTGCATCGCTTGCCAAAAAATATTGTTCCTCAAAATAAATAGTATCCATTATAGTCAAATTACTGACTATTTTTGTTTGTGTAGCGTGTGTGTGAATTTAAAGCACACGACAGCCGTCAGCTGCCAGGCATCAGGGCTTTGGACAGTGGTTTTAAGCTGGAATTTACAGGTCACAATTAAATGGATTTTATTTTTAATGGAAGCTGAAAAAATTTAGAAGAGATTTTTCGTGAGCGATTTTTTAATTTTTACTTGTTTATGCTAGATTTTTAAGTGCAAAGTGCGGAAAAAGTAGCAATTTTAAAGAAACTCGAATATCCTATTCCTGTAAATAAATGTTAAATAATGAAAACTCGTTGATAGCAAGCATAGGACTACTCGTATACGAAAAAAATTACACGAATAAAATTTTAAATAATATTTTTTAATTGAATTTTTATATCAATTAAAGTAGGCAGATTTTAAGTTTCAAGTGGCTAATAAATTCCGTTAATCTTCATTAAATTTGTTTTGCTGACATTTTTAGTTCTGTTTATGTACATATGTAAATATGTATGTATAGGGAGAAAATGTCTAGCACCGTCAGCAAAAAAAAAAATATTAAAAAATTTCACCAATTCAGTGGGCTAATAAATTTAACATTTTTTTATAATATATCAATTTTTTTTTTTTAATTTTGGGGTTCCCACATAATTTTTTTAACTAGTTTTTATTGTGTCACATTTATTTTCGGAAACAGGAGAATCTGTTTTATTCAAAATTTCTACCGTTTCTGCACTTTTGAAACAGTAAATTCCAATTTGGTACCACTGTGCATTGTGGGCATGGGTTGGTGGAAAGTAGGTTGCCATTGCCTATTGAATTGCATTTGAATTGTGTTTTATTTTTATTTTTGCAAAACATAAGTCAGAGGGACGCACAAGCTGCGCAAAAAAAAGGGCCAGAATAATTGAATAAGATGAAAAACAACAGAACAAATTACTAAAACAAATGTATTCCTTTCATTTAAAATTTGCTTGCTAAAAATTTGCTTGAGCTAAAATTTGTGGCTTTCAAAATTTTGTGTGCTCATTGCTGTTGCGGACGCTTTGGTGAAAGCATTTATTATATTATTCGTGTATTAGCCGGGAGCTGGTGGGTAAATTTAAAGTGTCTCGTTTTTTACATGCAAAAGAAAATTGCGAATTTTTAAAAGGAATCGGAAGCTGTGCAAAGTTTCTTAACAATAAATGCATACATACATAATTTCAGTTGAAAATTTGTAAATTTTTTCTATGTACGCCAGAATTATGACGGACTTTGCAAAACATTGCAGTGAATGATGTCTACTGAATTGCTCTCAACTTTTTGCAGGTAACGCCCGACGGTTTAGCGGACAAAGGCGGCATCCGCTTGGGTGACATCATACTGGAAATAAACGAAGAGGACGCCACGGAGTTGACACTTACGCAGGCACACGAGAAAATTGAAACTTCCGGCAAGAAAATCCATTTCCTAGTGAAGAAGTGAGTAGTCGTTTTTTCTGGTAGTTTCATTAAGAAACTTTCAAATTCCATTTCCTGCACTTATAAAAGAAACCAAACATTTTTTTTGGCAGCATGGAGGAAGATCAGGATTTCGAATTGGGCGAGGAGAAGTCGATTGTGCTGCGTGTGCCGAAGCCGGCGCCACCGCCGAGAGGTGAGTGTGAAAATTTAGTTTTCCTACCTTAACCGCAGTAGTTAGTAGTTAGCTATGTAAATGTGGCAGGCAATGAGTTTTTCCATTTTGCTTTTGATTTTTGCATGGCATGCTTTGCTTTCCACCCCACTTATTTCGCACTTTTGCTAGATTTTTCGCCTGAATTTGCATGAATGCATGGAATATTTAATCTGTGTTATGCTAGTTTGCCCTTGCCTTTTTCGCCTAATTTTTGCTTTACTTTCTTTTGCCTTATTCTCACTCACTAACGCGGTTTTCTTGGTTTATCTATTTCGTTTATTTTTCGTAGAGTTCAACCCAACCCCATTGCTAGGCAGCCGTTTTTGGCATCCCATAATGTGGCACGATCCACCCGAGCCACCAAAACCGAAGAAAAAGAAAACCAAAACCGAAATCGATGAAGAGGGCAATGAAGTTATCATTGAATTGAGTGAAGACGAGTCCTCTGAGGAAGAAGAGGAAAAGGTGATTTGCTTAATGCACTTCAGCATTCGATATGATAATGTTTCCTTCCATGTTTTCCTTCTTTCCAACCACTAATTGACACTTTGATGGAAGCGCATTCATGAATTATTGACCAGTGGAATTCGATATTTGCGCGGTGATTGAAGAGCTTCTTTCATAAACGAATTTTAAAATAGAAATTGGTCTAGGAAGGGCATAAAGGTCAAGAAGTAATGGTACTAGTAGAATGGGCTTTATCATGTCCAGTATATTTGAAGTTGGGTAATTAAGTAAGTGAGAACATTCTTGCATTTTTTAAAGGGTTTCAGTATTTATTTACTGAAGACATAGACACGATATCAATGAACCTACATAAGGTCTTTGGGATAAAAATTAAATTATAAGAGATTTCGGCTGATTAAAAGGAATAGGCCCTTTGTATATTACAGGGGGGGGGGGGCCGAAAATAAGTCATTAAACTGTAAAGCTATTCTGTAACTCTAATGCCTAAGAGGTGAAGAAAAAGTAATGCTAGAGGGTTGTTGTTGTTGTTGTAGCGGCTACTAAGCCCCGCTAGGTTCGATTCATCCGTCAACGTTGCCGTCTGTTTCAGCTAAGGGGAGGCCCAGGAAGTATGCGACTTCAACAGGGTCTGTCCTTAAGGACAGGGACGTACGCTGGGTGGGGTTCTCAGGGCATGTGAAGAGGTGCCGAGAGTCATGTGGCGACTCTCCACATGCCGGGTACTGGTTGGGCATATCCTCATTAATTCTGCTCAGGTATGAGTTTAGCCTGCTGCAATAGCCAGAGCGAAGTTGGGCTATTGTGGTGCGGGTCTCCCGAGGCAGACAAAGTTCTGTCCCGTCCACGTCAGGTGGTTGTGTGCCTAGAACGGCATTCACAAGGCAAGAGTCTACATAACTCGAGACTGATTCTCTGTGAATGCCGTTCAGGGCTTGTCGGTAGGCTGACGGGTCCATAGGTTATTTTATGAAGCTCTGGACATCGTCCGCAGTTCGTAGAGATGCCTCCTTGGCGAGGGCTCTTCTGCAAGCAGCTGTTTGCTAGGATGACCACGTCTGTGGCTCCCCACAGGGAACTGTTTGCAGAGCATTGTGTTATGCTCCTTAACTGGCAGCATCTGGGCCTCGTCGTGTAGGTGGTGGTGGGGCGCCATCTGTAGCTTCATCTACTGCGTCTTGATAGTCCCAGGCGACCACACGGGCGCTGCATAGTTTAGAATCGGCCGCCCAATTGCCTTGTAGCTTGCCAACCACGTTTCTTTATCTTTGCCCTTAAGTACTGCCGGCCAGCGACTTGAGGACATTGTTGCGGCCCTGGACTTTGTTGATAATTGCGGTTGTATGCGCCGAGAAGGGGCGCAGACTGTCGAAGGTAACTCCGAGGATTTTCGGGTTATTCACCGTCGGTATTGTTACATCATCAACGTGAATACCCAGTTGCAGTCTGACCTCCTTCGTCCAGGTGGTGAATAGGGTTGCCGCGAATTTCGCAGGGGATAAGGCAAGGCTCTTTACAGTGAAGAAGCGATAAAGTTCGGCGAGATAACCGTTTACTTTCGAGCACAAGTCATCAATTCCATTCCCAAACGCCATGATCGAACAATCGTCAGTATAAGAGACAATATTTACACCCTCTGGTGGCTGAGGGAGCTTTGAGACATAAGGACACCACCCTGTGGTAATATCTTTTTAACTTTTCGTAGCTTGCTGGTTTTGTCTCTACTATGGCTTCGAGGAACATAGAGAAGATCGGCCAAGGTACCACGTAGTCTGTATAATCTTGGGGCCGTATATGCTAGTCTCAAACCGCACTAAATCATCGAGTTTCATTCTAGTGGCCAACGCTATGTTTTTGGTCAGTATGTCTGGGAATTGCATATATAGTTCACGGGCTATGTTGAGCTCAGATAGCTTGTGACTGCTTTCCTGGCATTTCAAATGAGTATACATATATATATATAGTTCTGCAAAACACAACCCGCCAACATGGCGTCCAACTTCAAGATATCCATGGAGTATCTGCCTGGACCTCCGCAATAGGCGCTGGATGGAAGATGTTTGTATTGTTTCACCTATTGGACTTCATGCAGAGAAAGTGAGGTTATGATCAGGAAAAATTTACACTCTGATGAAATGAGCTCAAGCTGAACACTCAGTACTAGTAGTCGAGTAAGAGCTTAAACTTACTTTTTGTGCCCAAGGACCATTCTTTTTACGAGAGTTTTTTGTAAATTTTTAGTTGCATAAAACTCCAAGCGAAGGCTTCTTTGCATCCAAAAAGCTACTCAGCATTACTGGCTTCATAAGGGTTACATGAGGATACCAAAAAAACCAAAAATGCAAAATGACTAAGTTTTGGAATGAGCTTCTTTTTACCTCTCTTTAGGCAGCACTATGATCAAGTTGACCAAGTTGAAGAGGTATACCAACTATTGACGGAAGATGAAAATCCTGAATAAATTTGCTCACTGTGGTTGGGCTTACTCCCCAGTAGGTATTCTCCTTCTTTTGTACTATCGGTTTTAAAGTTACGTGTAAATTTGTTATTTAAGTGAAGCCCACTTAAATTTCCTTCAGTATCTGTTACTTTTTCATTGCGTACAAATTCCACTGCAAGCTTCTATAACTAAAGTGTTTAATTATAAATTATTTCTCCTTGATCTTTGGCCTACAGGGCTATTTGATAAATTTCACGTGAAAGTTTTCTTATTACGCTTTAGTGCTTTACTTAAGTGCATTTTTGGCACAAGCATATCTCAGCCAAAAATCAATAAAACTTTTACAAAGCTGTTAAAATGCCATTGGCATTGCAAATAAACAGCTTCGATGGCAACACACAAACCGAACACAATTATCTTAACACTCACACCAAACCCACCACTAATGCACCTTCCTTTTTACGAGTGTCACACCAATAACTGTAAAATAAAAATTTTCTATCCACCTCCCACGCTGCTACCTATATCTGCTGCCACCTCAACGAATGCTTTAATGCTTACCGCCGCGTCACGCCACTCACCGCCCGCTCATTCGTGCGAGCGCAGGAATTGCCACATCATCGTATCATACGTAATATACGCCGCTTCTTCGCCGAGGTGGGCGACAATCACGAGTTGAAGGAACGCACCATTGAGGATATGCTGCTGGCGCTGCCCACAGCTTCGCGTTCCACAAAGCCAGCAACGCAACCGAGAGAGGAGCCTAGAGGTCGGCGTAACGCAGCAAATGCCAAGCGAAGAGGAAGAACAGGAGGCCGTGGTCGCAAATTGGCAAAGGATTCCGATGACGAAGATGAGGATGAAGACGAAGATAAATATGATGATAGTGATGAGGATTAGTGCGGCAAAGGGTGATTAGTCTGTCAAGAAAATGATTGCGTTTTAAAATCTCATTCGCTTTGTATACCATAAAAAGAATAATGTTAATAAATTGATATTCATTTTTGCTGACAAGCAAGGGATTATAACTAATTTGACGATGAAGGAAGAAAATGAATGAGCGTAGTGTAAATTAAGTATAACCTGCTTAGAAATAGCCGATGTTCGTAATAAATATGTATGCTTTATCTCTTAAGGGGAATTTGTTTATCTCCCTGAATTAGGACGGAGATAATTAAATTGAAATGAATTTTATAATAAAAAAAAACACAATTTAATCTTTTAAATATGTAGCCATTTATTTTTATTTTTTTTTTAATTTTTGATCTGATTGGACAGTTAATCGTAACCGCGATTAAAAAAAAATAATTTTTAATTATTAACCCTCAATTTGATTAAGTAGGTTTAGTGATCAATTAATTTATTCTGGTATTTTCCTGTGAACACAAGTCCAGTTAATCGGGTATGGCTAGGTATTTTGTTCTCATCAATATAAGCAATTTGATATGCAAACTAGGTATTTTATGTATTAATAATAACAATAATTATAATTTTTTTTTTTATATATTACTTATGTGTATTTTTATAAGCGTGAAACACAAATTCGGACAACTAGACCGCTTAATCAGGTTTTATAGGATAGGATTTTAATAGGATTTTAATTGAATTAACGATTAATGATTAAAATTAATTAATCGTAATCTCAACCGACAACATCAGTAGGTTACTACCAAGCAAAATTCGACTAAGAATATTTGTTACAAAATATCTGCATCAATCAAAATAATGGTATTTTCTCGCTTTTAAAAATAAATAATCATTTAACCACCTATATGTAGTTCTTTTTCCGTTGCTTTCCATTATTTAATATTTACCATTCCGTTTGGTTGCAGTTCCTAGTTATCTAAATTAAAATCTATTATTTTATTTTATCGATGTACTCAACGTTGTACTTATCAATATTCTAATTTCCTGTTCCCCCTAATAATTTTCAAACATCTTCCGCCACTGTAAATAGTAAAATCGGCTGCTTCAATTGAAGCTCGTCTGTGCGAAATGCAGCGAAAATTATCGGAAATTGCGGAAATACCGAAAATACTCTCCTCCACACTCGCCACCGTATCGCAAACTTTTGAAATATTAAAGCCCAATGATTTGCAGCAACAACAACTGCTACAGCAGTGCCAACAGCAACGCAAGTATTCTTACGATGAGGATGCACTGGATTACGAGTTAAGTGGCGCCAGCACTGCGGAACGTCTCAAGTTGAAGGCGAAGGGAAAAGCAAAGGCTAAAACCGCTTTCACACTGAACGAGGTAAGGCTGGAGCACTTGCCAAAGGACGCAACGCCGGAATCGGATTATGCATCGGAAGGCAATTACGAATCAAATGAGGCAGACACGGATGATGATTATGGGGATGGCGAAGATGGCGACGAAGATGGTGGCGGAGCCGATATTAGCGAAACTAGTGATGAGGAGTCGGACGGGAAAAGTACTTACACTTTCGCTCTAACCGGAATTGATGTTAGTGACGTTGATGCCGCAGAAACTGCTCAATATTCATATGTAACGCGAATGAGGCCGGCAAAGCTAAAGCAGCAGAAAATGCAGCGAAAGCAACAACAAAATGCGCAATACCAGCGCGGCAATGTCAATGTCAGTGCCGTTATAGGTGTAGGAGTAGGCGGCGCTGCTGATATGTCACGAATGCGGTATGAATCTAAAGATTATGACGAAGATGATGATGATGATGATGACGAAGGCGAAGGCGAGGAGGATACGGACGACGATGTTGTAACAGCCAGACTTGTTGCCGGTGACTGCGGTAACAGTGATGACGAAACTGCAGAGGATGATTATGATGACAATGACAACGATGGCGCCAACAATCGCAACCGCAACGATGATGACGAGGATGATTTCTTAACCACTACATACACCTGGAATTTGCGCAAAATACCCAAGCTACAGTTGAACGATGAAGAAAAACAATCTTCCGATGAAAGCAATTCAGTCAAGGATCAGATTGATATGGATGACACTGATGAGGAGAAACCAAATAAGAAAGCGCGTTGGTGCCATGCCGACTACGATGACTTGCAACAAGAAAAACATCGTAAGCAATGGGCTGCGGATGAGGTCGGAAAGGAGAAGAAAGTAAGTGTGTACGTGATAATGTGTGTGTTCGTATGTGGGAGTATGCGCTGAAGTATGGTGTGTGCTGAGTGTATTACGAGTGCTTTGATGAAGAAAATGACGTCGATGTTTTTAAGATTTAAGTTGGAAGATTTTTAATCCACCCATCAGTTCAGAATTTCTAAGTGAAATTTGGCGTGGAAGGCGTCTTTGTTTTCTATACCGCTAGATTTTTAAATCCTTTTTCTGAGTGTACATAGCCCAAGTTGTATACTACTAAAAAAAGAAAGAGCGAGAAATTTCATCTGCATTAGTATCATTCGCGTTTTTAGAAATTATTGAAAATTATAATTTTTTCGTAGAAGCTCGAATGGCATATTTAAAGCCAGTACCTTGACTAAGCAATTACTATTTGTGGAAGCTCTTATTTGGTACCACAACCATACTTTTTATCTGAGGATCATCTCCCAACGGCATAGCTATGCCACTATAGAGTTCGAACAGGTTTTTCATTACACTTTTTCCGTCATCTGCTGCTATGTCTAATATACTTCTGCACCTTAGAAAATACGGTTATGTTGAGAGATTTATAGACCTACATCTTTGTTCGTCGCGATAGGACCCTGCTGTAAGGCGAATTTAGCATCTGTTCGGAGTAATTGTTTCGGTTCTATCTTTAGCCTAACCCTTTCGAGGGCTAGAAATTCGCATACAAAAAGTGTCTTTTTTGAGCCCGCGTACACCACGAAGCTGCGGCAACACCTATTGAAGCTTAAGCCAATTCTGTAGGCCCTGTGCACATCGCCATAAGTTTGTTATATGTATGTTGGCTTAGCAGGTTTAAGTGGGTCGTAGGATACCCAGAACTGCTGGGTAATACTATCTACATAATTTTGTTCGGCTCTACCGTTTTCTAGCCTTCGAGAGATAAATTTCTCCCTGAGAGATGCATCGATGCCCGCCGCGTGGAACTTATTCAGTGTGGAGCCGCACCGCGCTAGTTGGTTTGCTGCCTCGTTTCCATAAATGTCCCTACGTCCCGGCACTCATAGTGGGGTAATTTCATATTGATCAGAAATCGAGGTCAGCTTTCCCATACAGTCATCCAATAGTTTAGATCTAACAGAGGTACAAAAGGCGCCTGATTAGACGCTTGGCTATCTGGGAAGATGCATTCTTGTGTGTGCATTCATTTTGATGTACCTCACTGCCTCCTGAATTGCAAACCTTTTTGCCTGGAAAATGCTTTTATAGTCTGGTAGGTCAAAGGATAGCTTTGGGTTATATTGGTCAATGAAAACTACTCCAACAAACCCGCACTACATCTTTGATCCATCCGTATAGATTGCTAAGCCTTCCAAGAATTGAACCTTTCCTTGAGTTCAGTCAGGTCTTCGAAAGGATATCGACAGTAGGCAGCGCTTTAATTTTAAGCGGGAGGATGGAATTATGCCCAAAAGTTCTTTCCTTGCAGAGCCCCAAGGCACGCAATCAGATGACTATTTTGGGTATTAAACCAAGCAGAACTTCCAAAACATCCCTGGGACAGCATCTGATTGTACCTGTTACTCGAGCGGCTGCTGACCTTTGAATTCACCTTAGTTTTTTTTTTTAGCTACGTAATCCTTAGTAAGGGCTGGCCACCAGATCTGCGCCCCATAAAAGAGTATGGGTCGGACTATAGCTGTGCACACCCATTGCACAAATCCTGGATTTGTTTTGATTCCTATGTCCTGTAATTTTATAACTTTGATATTCATATACATATTTCTAGTTCTCGGAGAAATTGGAGCGTTCCTGGCCCTGGGCTGATCGAGAGAAAATCATTTACAAGTATGTACCTTCGATAAATACATAATACATAAATTTAGAAATATGTACTTATATAAGAAAGCAAATACATAAATACATTTGTAATAACAAACAAGTACTAGGGCGGATCAAATTATTTCAGCTAGAATAACGCTCATGCATAAAATGGTTTTGGCCATTAATTTTAAGGTTTAGCCTTCAAATGGCATTATTTCTAGGCGCCACAAGTTCGCTCCGCCCTAATACTTGCATACATATACAAGGTAAAATTTTTATAACAGCATACGTATGTATATACATATGTACATATGTATATGTGTGTATACTTATTTCACTTTATAATCGCCTTCCCGCAAATCAATAAATTTGAACAAATGACAGCTTCACATCCTTGCACTCACTTTGCAGGCAATCAACTTGTCACCTGGTTCGTCGACGACCATTGGGTTTGGTGGAGCAGCGCATCAAATTATTGGCTAAACAGAATCTCAGTGGCAGCTTGGAAAAACAGCTGCATTGAAAATAAATTACTTATTGCCTTGCCGCACGCGTGACAGGAAGTTTATTGGCATTGTGGGTGCGAGACCAGCTGCCAAATGTATTGGAAATTAGTTTTGTCGACAGATTGATTTGTCCTCTTCTCCTGCCATTCGAACTGCCATTTATATTGAATTTTCAATTTATTAATAAATTTGTTATGATATCGTTAGTCAGCTATATTAGCGAACATTAAAAAATACCTTTTTGAATAAAATTGTTTTTGGGGCTTGTTTTATTTAACATTTAAGTTAAGTAAAGCGAATTGTCGTCAACAATTTCTTCGGTCAGAAAAAAATCGAAATCAATTTACATAAAATTTTGGTTTCACAAACATACAAAATTCGTTGGAAAAATGAGAACTATTTCATTCAACTGCTGGGGCAAACTTGATTGAGCGTAGCCAGTAGATTTTTTCGCGTTCTGTTGATACATTTAATGAACTCAATATTAGTGCTTGCCTCCAAGTAGTACACATGCATCGCGGATTCTTTATATAAATGCATACGATTGTTGATATCATAACAGATTAACTGTAAAACAATAGATCCCAGAAATATTGTAAAAGCAAATAATTCGTCCAGCAAAGTTACTTTCCAATGGCATACATTTAGGCGCTAAGATTGTTGTTAACCCTCCGAACTTACCTGGGGCATTGCGAGCGCGCTATTATTAACACTAAATGTGCAAGTTCTGCCGTTGCTTTCGCATTGCACCAATTTAATGGGAAAATGATAAAATAATTTTGCTTCGGTCTTGTACAGCTCATACACGTCAGTCGCTCTCAATTTGTTGCAAGTCGCAAGTATACCAGAAATTTGCTAAATTTTCTTGAGCGTCGCCACAGAATTGCGATTCCTGGTGGTATTTTTTAAATTTATTCTATCTTTTCGCAAATTTGCGGTTTATGTTTTTGGAGGCGCTTACAAAATTGATTATTACAAGAACACAGATTATAGCCACTTTTTGAAGGGAATAAGAATAATATATGTATGTATGTATAAATATTAAAAAACAGCAGTAAACAGAAAAACTTATCAATTTATGAAAGGTTTCCGAAACATGTGGACGAAGTAGATTTGGGTAAGGAAGAAAAAGTAAAAAAAAAAAATCCATTTTATTTATCTAAAGTTCTGTGAAAGTAATCGATTTTAGCACTTTTGACTTGTATTTGTTGGCAATTGGAAGTTTAAGTGTTAAATTAAGTGTTTTATTTAATTAATACTCAATTCAATTGACCTTTATATCGTGATATAGCACTAATTATTTGGACATTAATTAGGATTAATATCACTAGATAAAATTTTATTTGTATTCACCGGGGGCCCCTATATAATTCCTATGCAGAATCGCTCATTGATTCCGAAAATCGAGTTAGTTTGTTTTTTCTGTGGATAAGGTTTCGAAATATTTGCTATTTACCGTATGAAAGCTTAGAAAATTCTCCATAAACATTCTTTCCTGCTAATATTTCATACAAAAAAATTCTTCTTTCGTTTGAATACTCATTCCTTTTTTATTTATCCCAGCGATTTTTCTTTAGTAAGCAAGTCAAAAAAAATGCACAAAGAATTTGTTATTTTTTTACAAACTTTTATTATTTTAATTTTACTCAAAACCCGATGGCAATGCAAAGTGAAGTATGAATTAATACTCTAGGTGTTTTCTTCTTCGAAATAAGTATAAAAAGTCAAACTGTTTTTTGCTTTTCATTACAAAATTGATATCCGAGGCGATTTCATTTGAGTACTTACCCATTAAAACTTCATATTGTAAATGTATTAGAAATAAATAAAACTACAAAAAACATTTTTTTGAATTTTTTACACATTTATTGCCTTAATTAATTGCAATCCACACAACAGAAAGCAAACCACTTCAAATGATAGTCGATAATAAATTAAATTTTTCTTGTAAAAATATGCTTACAAAGTATAAAAATTCAGCAAATGCACTTAAAGCCAAATATTCATTAAGATATGTACATACATACATACATGTGCGTGCACATAAGACATTTGATGTCTAAAAGTAATATCTAAAATTCATTAAGCTTAAATCTCAAACATTAGAAACACAATACAAATTAGGCGATTTGTTTTCTTATCTTAATTTAGTCACATAAAAGTAAGTATGTAGTATTTGTTTTAACAGTTTTTGGCTTTATAAATGCATAACTTTACAATAAAATAAACTATTTATTCACTAAAAGGAGCATTCAAAACAAAATTTCAACACAAAAGTAATGATTCTGAATTTTTAGTTCTAATTTTTAAAATTTGCATACACACAACACTTACGGACAGACATACATTTTCATATGAATATTATTTATACGGTATTGGATTTAGTTTTTTGCTTGTTTTGTTGATTGAAACTCAAGTGTATTCTTATTTGTTCACATTTTCTCGTATTTTTTTGTTTTTGCTAGTTAATTTTTTTGTCCCTTTTGCCCAATTTTGTTCGAATTTTAATAGAAGGCGCTCCATTTCATTCTACAGTTATACATATCTCTCTCTCACTATTTTAAAATTTGCACCTTAATTAGTTTCCTCTTTCTCTCTCTCTCTCTTTCTTATACGAATATGTATGTGTGTGCCCAGTTCGTATTTTTTGGCACAACTTTTCGCAGCTAAGATTGTAGCCTTACATTACGCAGTTTGCTCATCAAGTTGCATTGGTTTCTTAAGCATTCGATGAATATTGATTGAGCAAAGCATTGGCTGAGTATTGGAGTTGGTGAGGTGGATGGGTGGTTGAAAGATGGCATCCTATGGTTTTCTAAATGTCTTAATATCTTTAACAAATTGATAATAATTTAAGTAAAAAACACAGAACTAGATTTTTACTTTGTGGACTTAATAGCTAACGAAATTGATGTACTTACATAGACATGCAGTAAAAAACATACAAGTATGTATGCATCTACCATATTTTAGGACTCGTTGTACAGATAAACCTTTCTTAAAAATAGATGGTTTTTCTTAAAAATAATTCCAATCATTAAAAAAAAATTTAGAAGAATTTATATTGTGTTTACAATTGATCGTACCATCTTACAAGCAAATAAAAAATCTAAAAATATTTTAACAAGGCAATATTTTTTTTTTTTAAATAGTTCTACTGCAATAATCAAAATACTTTCTTAGCAAAAATTTAATCATTTTTGGAGAGCTTTAATTTATTTACATTAGTGTGGTATGAACAGTGATATGGTGGGTAAGTACTAGAACCAAGTGTTTGAGGTCGAAAAACTTTGGAAAAGAATAGTTCTCTCAACGGGACAAGAACATTGATATTTATCTTATCTTAATATCCGTCTGTAGATATGACGTAAAATTATAAAAGGCGACTCCAACTTTACTTATTTGATGAGCATAACAGGTATGAAACAATGCTAACAAACTTTTATACATATATGCTTCACAACCCGAATTCACTTAAGATGATTGTTACGTAAGTTGTTATTTGTGAATTAAAAAAAATAAATAAATAAATACATATACGCTTCTAAAGTTGATATAAAGAATGCGAAATTTTTGTGAAATTAAATTGTGACGATACGAAAATCTTAATTTCTTTCGTAGTGAGGTTAGTACAAACGAAATGCCAAGGCCCCATTTAGTACTGAATATTTTGCCAAAAACAAATTTGAAAACTCTTTTTGTATTCAACATAGAAATATATGTATATATATATGTACATTAGGGTGCATCACCTCACAAAATTATAGTTTTTCCACCGGAATTATAAATATTTTTATATTTTAACATTTCTGTCAAAATATTTCGGGAAAATATTAAGATTTATATAACTAAAAGATGCTCATTACCAATTTTGATTCCGTAAAAACAGTTTTACATTTTTTTATCTAAATCTTTACTTTAAGCTTAAACTCTATTGTCATCTAAGGTGATTGTTTAGGAAAAACTATTTTTAAAAACTTATTAAGAAAAATTCCATTTTCGGAGGTAATTTTAAATAGGTCTAGCTCACCCTAATATGAATATTTTTCCGAAATATTTTGCCGAAAATCTTAAAATATAGTAGATTTGAATGGAGAGTGATGCATCCTAACGTGTACATACATTTATGTTTCTTAGTGCGGTTTGAATTCAGATAAACTGTTTATATGCAAGCTGTTTTACGTATACTGTACAATCCCCAATCTAATATTTTGTGCAGTTTGAACACTTTGAGTTAGATTTGGTAAGCTAATTGGAAGAGCATTTCTCAGAGCGGTGAAATCGAGACTCTCCTGCAGGAAAGTTTTACGATTGTTGCTTGAATTCTCTCAGCACTAAAACTGAAAAAACTATTTGTATTATTTCGAAAACCAATGCATACACAACTCTTTCCGAAAAGTATTGATTTTAAAGGGAACAAAATTTAATGTCGATCAATTAAAAATTACACAAGGGCATTGTTTACGCGGAAAAAAAATTTTTTTTTAGTAAATCTGGCTGTGAGATCTTCAGTTGCAGGGTTTTTTTTTCTAGCGATGTTAAGAAAATTACATTCAATAAATGCAAAAGTTCCTAAACTGGCTAGTTCTTACACTACATAGAAGGAAGATTCTTTAAGTAGCCGAGTTTTCATAGATACATAGATGGAACAAGAACAAGTAAGGCTACATTTGTTTTCGAAATTTCAAAATTTTAGACTTGTTATACATATAATTTAATATCGAGAAAACTATTTTCTTCATTAAGTTTTGTGCCAGAAAGTATTATTTTCATATTCAAAATATAAAAAACCTAAATATTATTTCTAAAACAAATTTCCAGATTTAAGCGAGGTGAAATAACGCTAAATATAAACTCACAAAAGTTGATGGTGTCATCTTACAGATAACTTGAGTACTTAAAAAAATTGTTATAAATATTCAATCAGGAAATGTTTCTTAAATCTTAGTATATTGCACGATATTTTTTTCCTGCATAAATCCTAAACTAAAATTTAATTAGAATATCCGCCAGATTCATAATCTGCATTTAGACGTCATCGTTGCGCATCATCATTACCACACTGACACTCAAATTATTCCAATTGCAAATTATGTATGTACATATATCAGATATTCATCACACATCATTAATCAACATTTTTTATTACCTTATCTTAATGCTAAGAGGATGTGTAGAAATGCGTTATAAACTGGCTATAAGCAAAAATATCGCACATGCAGCAATAAATCACGCGTGCGCTACAATTACTTACTAATTTCACTTCCTTCCATTAAATACACCACATCATATGATTACTCCAGCCACCTTCAACCACCTGCCACCTCGCACTCTTTTGCTTTTCCGCATTTTTCGTGCCACAAAAATTATTTTGCTGACTCCTGCTTACAATGCCTCCTCCGCCATTTTGTTGCCATCCAAATGCAGATTGTTGTTGTGCACAGCTGTAGTGGTAACGAGCAAAGTGCCACCAGCCACGCGATTGCTGCTATCAGCGCTGCTACCATCGAGGCTATAGCTGCCACTGCTGCTGTTTCTATTATTGCTGCTGTTATTGTAATTACTCGTTGTTGTTGTTGTTGTTGTCGCTGAAGCTGCAGCTGCAGTTGCTGTGGCTGCTGCAAGTGTGACTGTTGTTATTGCAGCTGCTGCCGCTGTTGTCGTCGCCGCAGAAACTACTTTTCCAGTTGCATATTTTCCATGACTATTACAGTTACTCGCACTGCTGTCAAATTCATTCACTGCGCCACTGCCAAAACCGCCATCGCCACCACCACCACGACCACTAATACTTTCTGTGACAGTTCCCTCTTCCATTAGCGGCTGTCGTACGCGCAGCTGATCGATGGTCTTTCGCCGCAGCAATTGCAACTTACGCAGTCCGCTTATGACTCCGCTGGGCGCTGACGCCATGGCTTGCGTTTTTTGGGTGCCGTGTGCGGTGCTGTTGCTGCGCAAACGAGTGGCGGATCGACTGCTGCCGCCGGCGCCGGAATATGAGTCACTGCTGCGGCCAGTGACAGCGCTGGAGGCGCGCCGCGCTTTCATCGATGACATGTCCTTTAGTCATACCTTCTCTTCGCCGGGCAGGGGCGGGCCGCATCGCACGAACTATAATCAGAAGAACTGTGGTTTGAAATAATTGCGTGTTGGTTTAGGGATTGTGGTTGCATTTTACATTTATATTGTATATTTAATTGTTTAATTGGTGGATTTCGTTTGGTTTGGTTTGGTTTGGTTTGGTTGTTGGTTACATTACGATGTGCGAGTACATATATATACATATGTACAAAAGATATGTGGAAAGAAAAGAAAAGAAAAGAAACGAAGCACATTGGAAAGTGGATAGCCATGGTGAATTTGTATGTACTTTATATTCTAGTTCAATTGTTAATTGACTGATTGGCAGTTAAGATTGGAGAATACAAGGATTGTAGGCAACATGAAAATAGAACTAAACGAAGAGATAATGATTAAAAATTTCCCATGCATTTAATTACCAAAAGTATACAATTACCTGAACATGCAAAATACATATGGCTACGTATGTATGTACATTATGGTGGTCCAAAATAAAGTAAAGTCGTAATTTTAATGTTCTCACCGCCGAGGATAGTTTTATACCGAAAAATATACACATATTTTTTATTTTGAATTGAACAAAATACTTAGAGGTCGCTCAAAGCTATCAAGGTTTCCGTGTTTATTTAAAAAAATTTTAATACTAACGGTTTTTTTTATCACGCCATTGTGTTTTCTGGAGTTTCTGGTGTGCTATAAATTAAAGTTAATGTGAAGAAATCGTTAAATAATCCATTGGGTATTAATACTGGGAATTTTCTGAAGAGAAACAGAGTTTTCTAATCGAAAATTATTGATTTTCAAGAATTCTATACCATTTCTACGAAAAGTTGTTTTATCCCCATATAAAGCTTAGAATCCAGCTATCAAGAAAAATCACAAGAAATATTTTTCGTTATTTCTGTTGCTTGGAAAAAAACACGTCGCTTTTGCTATAAATTTTCTTTGAAGAAATGTATATGCGAGCGTTTTTTTCTTGAGAGCTGCAAACAGCCCTTGAAATACATAGAAAATTTCGAGCGCTTTTAGCGACCTCTAAATACTTTTTGATTTCAAAATAAAAATAGGGATATATTGTTTCACTATATCGTAGTGGGTGAGAGCATACAAATTCCGACTTTACTTTTTCCTCCAGCATTTTTCGGGTCACCCTAATGTACATATGTATAAATTATATTGCGCACTGGATTTATTGAAGTTCCCGCAGCACCATTATCGACGTGTTTGAGGTTAACTTTTATCGATAGATTTGTAGAAATTCTAAGTGACGAAGAGGGTACGATTCTAACTGCGCATATAAAACGAACCGTACGGGATCTGAACTGGGTGTTTAGTGACATAAAAGGGGAGCAGTCTCCGATTTGACAGACATGAACATCCAATTGCATATAATCATTACCTTAACTTTTTAAAGGGACCTTCAAATATAGAAGGTTTTAAGTTTTTTAAAAAGTGTTAAATGCATATTTTGTGTCAAGGAATCCATTTCCATAGTTAAAAACAAATCAAAAAAAAAATGCATTTCAAAGTTCATCATACGCTGTTTTTTTTTTGGTCAAAAACGGAAAATATTTAAACATTTTATTGTTGAAGGTCGGTTTTGAGGTTAAGGTCATTTTTTGTTCAATAAGATCATTAAAATGTTCTTCAAAAGTAGATTTTTTAATTTTTTATGTTTTTTTTTTCTAAAAAAAGCTTGACTCAAAAGTTCAGTGAGCTCAGTTTCGTGTCTTCTAGGAATACATGGGGTGAATAGGTTCTCAAAATTTAGATTCGGGGTGGTGTAGTTTGGTGACCTAAGCAGGTAGAGTTTGATAGAACACTGGTATGACCGGATCTAGCGCTTCTCAAATATTTATAAGGCATGTAGTCTTCTAACATTCCTGCCGCCTGAGATAACGAAAAGGGCATACGGAACGTAAATTAGCAAAGGTTTGTGTAGGGCTTTTGTAGGCGAGATGGGTAGCGCTCTCGTGAATGGAATACATACGCATGATGTATGTACTTTAAACTTTGGTGAGTGCGCGGCTTACCCAGTGATGTCCACCAAACTGTGGCGCTATAGAATAACTTAGGACGGACAACTGCTATCTACAACGAGTGCACTCTAATGAGGCTTGATACCTAATTTCTTACAGAACCAAGGCAAACACTTTCTTCTAAAGAGTTAGTTTACTCATAACAATGTATTAAAACGTTTTAAGAGCCTATTAAATTAAGAAATGTCTATGTTTGTCTATGTTTAGATTAGGATGCGTGAATCCAGTCTTTATTAAATCAAAAACTACGACTCATGTCGTAATTGATTCTCTTACAAGTTGAGGATTACGTAACTCCTTTGCTGGCGCAATTAATACGACGTGTTATGTTGTACTTACTTTTATTTGTTATCATGCGACATGCATAAATCTAAGGGTATACATTAGGGCGGTTCAGAAAAACATTTGTTATTTTCAGAAGGGAGTAGGGTATCCTTTGGGTTTAAAAAGGTGGGTTACTTTTTTTGCCAAGGAAAGGTTAAGGCAAAAGGAATTTTTCAATTGGGGTATTCAGAACGATGTCGTAAGTGTCGTATTATTGAAGTTCGTAAACTTTAAACGGCTAAATGTGTATCAGGCGGGTTCGCAAGGTACCATAAAAAAAATATTACGAATTTTCGCAGTGTTAAAAAATAGTTTGTAGTGGTTTAAAGTCCTCTAAACATTTATTTAAGCCTTTAGAGCTTACGACATATTACGGCACCGTTGTGAATACCCCAAATCTTTTTAAATACAAAATATAAAATTAATAAATGCTAGTATGAATAAATATATGGATTTTTTATTTTCGAAACAAAAAAGAAACACACCTCATAAACACATCAATATTGAGTTATAATAAACATAAAATAATGAAACATTTTTAGCAGACAGTTACAAAAACAAGTACAAAGGCTTATTTACAAATGATTTGTACACAACACGATATATATGTATGTAGTATGTATGCATTATTGTTAAACCGATTACAATAAGAGTAGGCGAAAAGACATACAAAGCCAACAAAATCTTACCGAGACCTGAGTGGCTGTGTAGGAATTTGCACGAGCCCTATTACTAAAGCAAACCATACGCCATTTGCGCTTCACTTGGGCAATAACTTCACCATTGAAGAAGCAGAAGAATGTGGCGACACAGAGGCCCTGCAAGAAATTAAAAAAAGAGAAAATATGTGCAAATTAAGTTAATTGATAGATATTAATTAGGAAAATAAATATTTTATTTAGGTAAATCAGGTTAAAAATCAAGTAAAGCAAAACTCATATTGTTTAGTCTATCTGTGCAAAATACCAGTAAAAAAGTTCGCCGTACACCACTGAGTCCACATAAATTATTTTAGCAATGCAATTTCAAATGGTCAGCAACGCTCCTGCTCTGAAAGTATTCAACGCGGGTCGCGATGCTTCTCTGGGTTAGAAAAACCAGCTGGAGGAGGACTTGGCTTTACTTGGCATTTCCAATTGGCCTCTATTGGCATAGGAAAGAAACGACTGGCGTGCTGTTTTGGACTCGGCTAAAATCGCAACAAATTTTTTTAGCCGAACGTAGAAGTCGCCTTTTTATATCTTTCGACATATCTTCGGGATTTATAGTCGGATATTAAATAAGGATTCATCGATAAAATTTTCTAATTCCAAAGCTCATTGATCTCAGGTACACCGCTTTGTTCACCCACCAGATCTCAGTTCTTATCACCCTAACGTACCACCCTAATGTCAGTTAATTAAAGCTCTCCAAAAATCATTAAACTTTCGCTAAGGTGATATTGGGTATCCCAGTAGAGCTATAAAAAAAAAAAAAATTATTAACCTCTGAAAAGAGTTTAACTAACAATTTTGATATTCACAATGTTCAGCTAACAAATGTTTAGACCAGCATGCCCCCATAGTTAAACTCTTGTGAAATAAATTTTTTTTTGTGGAACGATTTTCAGATTTTTATAGAGAAGTGCTGATTTTTAGAATTAGTATATTTCCAAGCGATATGAATTTCCATAGTTAACTATGTGACTCTCAATATAAATTCATAGTATACGTTTTGTGCGTGGTTAAGTTAACAATGGCTTAACTAAGTACTGTGAAACCGGCCCTTAGGGGTAAACGGCGAACTTTTTTTCCTTGCTTGTTGCGATCTAGTGCAAATTGTAAGTTTAAACGCTTAGAACTCGTTTATAAACTTTATAATTGTTAGCCTCCTTATTAAAAACTTATTTTGAGTTAGTGCGAAGTTCTTCCTTGAAGTTACGTACAGTTGTAAGTAAACGAATATTTGTGTGTGTAAATATGTAAGTTGAATGCAATTTTCGAGTAAGCCAAAAACTTTTTGAATCATCAAAAATATTTAAGTCAGTCAAAGTAATCCACACACATCATTAATTTCCATGCGTATACATTGAGCACTTTTTTTTTTACTTTTCTAACTGCGCTTTCGCAACATTTTAAGCATTGGCCTTGTCGTACACATACACACATAGTGCATACATACACATATGCATATATTTACATTTTAAGCACTTGTAAATATGTGCATAAAATATATTCTAAATGCGTTTATTTAGCATTTTCAATAGCGTAAACAGTTTGTGAGCTTAAGAGCGAAAGAAGACTTCAATTCGACTGCGATTGCTGAAGAAAAGGGAATGCACTTGACCCAGTTCGGCAATAAGGGAGATATGGGGATAAAAAAATGTAAAAAATAAATAGTCGAAAAATCTACATAGAGTACCACATAGTAGTAGTATAGTAGTTACATATCGTTAAAAACGAAAAACATTGAATAAAATACACAGCTCATTCTTAGATATTTCACTTATGCAAGAAAGCTTGTTGGTGCTCGCTTACTTACACCCACACAAACATACATAGTTGTTGGAAAGTAAAAGAGTTTCCAAACGTTGCCAATATGTATGTAATTATGAATTCATCAGAATTTAAGTTAAAAATTTTCAAGTTTTGAGCAATTTGATAGCTGCTCAAGGTTTTCGTGTTTTTTGATGCTGCGCCATCAACCAGTTAAATTTGAAAAATTGCGCGAAAATAGCGTTAGATTTTATTACAAAAAAAAAAAAAAATTGCGTAAACCTTGAAGTAAATGCACCGTCGCCATCGCTATTTCGTTGGCTTCAGAAATAGAAACACATCGCCTCAGCATGGGAAATGCAACTTGAAAGTCGAAAGTTTGTCTACCTTGCACGAAAAAACAAAGAGAAAAGAATAATAAAATGGTAAAGCTGCACTAAAACTAATGCGTTTTAAGTTTATTATTTTTTTTACTTTTCTTGTCTCAAAAGAAATTTCGCTTTGTCACAGTGATGTTCATTGCCGTAGTTAAATGACTGTAAACTTTAGCTTTTCGCAGATACGCTTAGAAAACAGTTTATTTGTGAAGGAGATTACAGAAAATGTTTTAAAAGATTTGAAAGTAGTACTGCGATATATTTACTCTGCTCTGCTATTGTTGAAGATTTTGATATAATTTTTCTCTTAAATTTTATTTGTTTACACTAAAGTCGCTTTGATAGTATGGTTAGAAGAGAGTGACTACCACCGCGCAGAGCAGTGATGCACACGTAAGCTGAAAAGCGCATTTGGATACCACTAGCGGGAGCCATTGTTTCCTTCCCTCCGTTAATAGTTGAACCACCGAGTGCGTTTTGTATAGCACAGAAAGTTGAGAATGCTCGTCGAGTTCAGGTCGGCTAACCAATCTAAAAACTACCTATTTAAGAAGAGGTTGTGCGATGTGCGCTAGTGCGGGACAGTGACACAGATAATGTTCAATGCTTTCCATCTTTTCCTCTATGCTGCTGAAGCAAAAGTCGTTGATTGGATAACCCAGAACGGGAAATTCTACTTTCATATAACATCACATATGTGAGCTCGATTTTACCCCCAAATACCTAAGACGATTAACTCTTTCCAAACGCGAGCACCTTTCGTTGCGAAACGTGGAGAAAAAGCGTCGATCGAGACTCGAAGCAATTCGGGTTAAGCCTGAAGAAGTTCAAAACGATTGCCAGAAACAGAACCAGGTGGTACGCAAGCGTAGTAGATGCCCTATGGGATTAAAGGAAACGAAATAGAATAAGTCCCTTGTTCTGATACAGTTACCAACTAATAAACCTTCCTCCAGTTTTGGATTTTTGAAAAGATGGCGTTGAGTGTTGCTGAAAGTTTGTTTGCCCAATTAAATGGTTGGCATGACCAAAAAATAGCTGTTGGCGCTTTTTAAGTGATGCAATATACATACATATACACATATGGACGGCTGAGGGGAAGATCACCCTATCTCGGATGTGTTTTCGAATTTTGTGAATTTTCGCTTTAAACTACAACTTAAAAGCCTTGCAACACATATTTTCTGTTAAATAATTAAAATCAAAGCGTTTTTGTCATTACTTAAATTGACTTAAGTGGAATAAGATTTTTTTTTTTACTTTTACAATTTATATTGCTTGTGCTTTTCCTCCCAAGGATCCTTTTATTTCGTTAGTAGCTTAATGACACATTCATATATGTACAATATGTTGGGTGCAACAATAAAACACAATGCACATTAAAGATGTTGGCGCGCGTCATTTATTACTATGGTTACATTTTAATAAGGGAATAAATTGTAAACAATTTGTCCTTTATGTACACGAAGTGCAAGACTATAGAAATGCTGTACGTTTGTATTAGGGTGATTGACTTAATTTTTCCGGATCGGGTTTAGCCGCTTTTTTCGAACGGCGAATAAACCGAAGTTTTGGGTTTTCATCTAGAATATTTTTGCGACTGCATTTTAAAATCGTCTATAAATTAATTAAATTTTTTATTTTATTTTTTTATCAGTTTTTTCTGTCAATTTTCATATTAACTTATAATAAAAAATAATTGTTCACTTAATTGCTTTCGTGAAACTGGCTATTAGTGCTTTTGATTGAGCATTTTCAAAAAAAAATTTAAAAAGCTACTCAAAATGCATACAGCTTAAAGTAGTTTTTCATAAAAACACATTTTCTGAGGCACTTTAGCTAAACTAATTTATTTATATTTATTCTTCTACATCTGATTCCAGAAGGCTAAGGAAAAAACCAGTTGATCCCAAAAATTTCACTATTTTTTTATTATTAATCCAAATAACTTTCAACTTGTTCCATTTAACTATATTTTAAATGAAAGCCACACCTACTTTTATTAGCTTTGCTCCATTTTTGGATATCATTTCTAACTAACTGTAAGCATTATTCAAACGCGGAGTATCAAAGAATTAAATTATTATTTTTTTTTTAATTATATTTTTTTCGAATAACTCGAAACCTGGTTTTGGAAAAATGTCGGATAATCGCGCACCCTAGGCATGAAAGAAAATAATATTGTATATAATGAAGGGACGTGTGTGGAATTGTGTTGAGCATTATGGAGACGTATATAAGTAGGTATGCATGCACTATGACCTTTTTTATGCGTTCATACATTCATATGTATATAAGTATGTACTATATACATATGTATTATCTACATACATACATATCGAGCCCTAACCGCCAAAATAACGTAAGCGACATTTTTTTCAAAATTTTCTTTTTGATAAAGAAATATTCCTAGAGCATCTGGATGCATAAGAGTAAAAAGTTGCAAAGTTCAGTCAGGAAAGAATAAAAACCTTTAAAACTCATTTTGCTCAAGCACTTGTTTTGTAAAAATTGTCAAAAAATTTTTCGCGAAATCTAAGCTAAACCAATTCTAAACGAATCGAATTTCACAAAGTTTTTGTAGATATTCTTTGGGACTTATCGCATTGTCTGTGATATAACTGAATATAAATGGCTAGGAATAAAATAGGTAATTCGTTATTTTTGAAAAAACGATAAATTTTTAATTGCTCTGGCTTCTTGTAACAAAATATATAATTTTGGACTTAGCTACTTTTCACTTTAAGCACCTGTATACACACCTAACAACATACATACATTCTAAAAAAGTGCATGTAAAACTAAGTTCTACTGAAAAATGTTTATTTTTCAACCAGAAAATGTGCAAATATACGCACGAGATGTTCAAGATTTGAATTTGAACATGAGTTGTTTAAAATATACACATAAATATACAAGTAAAATGTTTAAAAGTACAAAGATTTTGAAAGAAAAAATATATTTTTTACAAATAAGAAATATTAAACGCTCATATTTATTCAATTTTAAACACTTTCTGTGTAATTTTTCGCTACGGGACAAATTTAGTATGTAAAAGTAAACAGACAATGCTTAATTTTGCACACATTAGTAGTGGAAACTGGTTACCACTCTTTATATGCCTAAATTTGAACAAACATTTTTTAGAGAAAATTTTAAACATTTTATGTGTAAACTGTGAAATTGTGAACAATAAATGTTTAGAGCTCAAAAAACAAATTTGAAATTTGTTATACGCCACACATATGATAAGTAAAACTAAACAAGCAGTGCTTAATTTAATTGACACAGTGTATAAATTTGCATTCATTAAATGAGGAAACAAACATTTTTTAGAGTGTATGAATGCATGTGGGTACTGGAAATATAATAAACACGTAGCGACTATGCATGCCTGTTTATTTATATATATGCACATACAAACAGATTTTCATCTAATATACATATGTATCTGCTAAAATATACTGCATACGCACACTCTGCACTCGGTGCGCTTTTAGCTTTGTTTTTGTGCACTTTTATTTTTTGTCATATCGTAGCAGCATCCAGCAGCAGCAAGTGCACATAAGTACTTAAATATAAACAGCTAGATACTTGCGATTATTGTTCTCGCTTTTATAGTTGCTATCATTTATCTTGCTTTAAGCATCAGCCAAGTTGGCTATCCTTTGTGCTGTCGTTGCGAATGCTTGTTATCATAATTATTTGCCACATTGAACATGAGACAGTGCACATTTTGCTTCATTTTTCACTTTTTTTTTTTTGTCAAAGAAATACTAGAATGATTACGTGATGTGTTTTCTTCAATTTGCTTTTAACTTTAAGTATAAACTGGAATATCTGGTCAAGCTTGCTCGCATTGCTGGATTATTTTTCTTTTCATTTTTCTTCATATCCATCAAATAAAGCGGCGTAGATACACTATTTATTAAAATTACTTTACTCAATCTGTTTATAAATAGCCACAAGTTCGGATCACTGAAATAACAAAACCACTTTTCATTGCTTTTACCTTTATTTTCGAAGAAAAAGATTTTTTTCTTTTCTTAACTTTTCCTTTCATTGACCTTTTTCGTGCAGCTGTGCTTTGTTATTTTCTTTGCATAAACATTTAATAACTTTTTTCATATCGCTCGCTTCGAGGCATCAAAAGCACAATTGCTGCTTATTCATATTTCTAATATTAATTTTTTTTTTATAACTCACAATTCAACGAAAGGTCGCAAGAGAGTAGTCATAAAAGAGAAATGGAAATGAAATCAGTGAAATTTATTTTTTCTGCAGAGAAAAATTAAGTGTGCGACAATAAACGCTGTCTCAAAAGGTGTCGTCGGCCATGAATTTCAAGTGTTTCTGAAATATTTGTCAGGCACAAAAAGTTCGTTATTATCAACATTTGAAAACCATACAACGCGCTTTGATATTTCTGCTACGACATAAGAGAGGTGTTTTAATTACAATTAAATTTAGGATTCTCTACAAAAAATCGTTTAAATTGTACCATAAGCAGAAGAGTGGGAAAGAGTAGATATGAATTACAATTAAATATGAGAATTTTGTTAGTACGAGAAGAGGCTGAAAAGGTATGAGCCTAAGGTATTAAAATAGCTGAAATAAATGAATATACAAATGCTATTTTTTAGAAACAGCTCGTACAATGCGCGAATGACTCGCACATGGTGATATTTATGGCTCAATTGAAAGTGAAAGCTTAATGACGTTAATTAAATGAAATTCGGTATTTATACTACTAAGGATATACTTAGGCTTAAAACTTGTCAGGCTTCCCTCGTAGTACCGTGCTATTTTATCAAACAGCTTTACATCTTGCACCTTCGTTAAATTGATGAATTTTATTAAACTTTTTGGGTAGGTTAATACTAGGGTGATTGGCTTGGTTTTTCAAAAACCGCTTCCAACAGTTTTCTTGGAAATCTAAAGGCGATTTTTTTGAATTATTGATTTTTCGAATATCAAATAAACCGGAATTTTCGCTATAACAAACCGATTTTTTTCATTGAATAAAAAATCAGAAAAAATGCAATAAAGTATTAAAGAAATACCAAACGTGAATTTTTCACTGATTATTATTATTTTTTTTTTTTTGATATAAAAAACTGTACCTATTTTGCTTTGCTCGTTTCTAGCTATATTTACTGTTAATAATTTTATTGTATAAGTATTATTGTATTGGTCATGACTTCATACCAAGATAATCATTTTCACTGGTTAAAATATATAATAAAACCGGTTTATCAGACATTTGTCTGATTTCACACTGCCCGTTTTTAAATATTTGCCTCCAAAATTTTGTATGAGACAGCCAAGAGCCAGAAATCAGATGGATCAATTGCATGAAATGTCATCTCTCTTCATTGGCAAGGTGCATTTTTAAGCTGTTTCTATTTAAAATTATTTTATTATCGAAGGATTTTGGAGTAGTTAGCAAAAAGGAAACTGCGGCGACCGAATAATGCATCATGTCTATCTATTTATGATATTTGAAAGAAATTTGTATTGTAACGGTTTTATTGCAATTTCGAGAAAATATGTATTTTCCCTTTTTAAAATTCATGGAAAACTTCAAAGTAGAATTTTTGGTCTACAATTTTTTTTTTGATAAAAAAAAAATCGGAAAAAATTACTATATATATTACTTATGATCAAAATCTATTTGTAGTATTCTTTAAAATTTTTTTTTGTTAAAAGTTCTAGATAAAAAAAAATTATTTAGCGATGGAGAGCCACCAAAATTTACCTCGAAAAATTCATCGTATCATAATACGTGTTTCAACTGCATTCCGGTGTAGGCGGCGTTATTCCAGCCTCCCGCGCGACTAAGTTTAGTGTTTTTTTCCCTATCGTCAACACCGAATAAAAATATGCAAACATAATCCGTTGCTAAGTATTTTTTTTAATTACAATTTTTCTTTCCATTTTATAGTAACGAGCACTGAGATTTTTTTCAAAATTTTTCAACGCTTTACATACAACCAAAAATTGCAGGCAATGTTAAAGTAGTAATTTAGGCTTTGTTTTAGGAGAAGCTTTTCAAGGCATAAACACACTCGGAGGGTTGCCATTGCCTGTCGAGGGGCTGCCGCTGGTAGAAAAAACTTTTCCTAGTTTAAATCTTCTTCAGATCAGGGATCGAACCGAGGTCCTGCAGAGTGTTATTACGCACCTGTAACCCCTCAGCTGCAGCGTCCATCGAATGATACTGCGTTTTATTTTCGTAAAAAAATTTCTGCAGAAAGTTTTGCCTTCTCGTTACCCCCTTCTTACCGTTTGTGCGAAGCGGGCAATTTTTTCTGCAGAAAATTTCGGCCCATTTTTGACAATTACTCAAATGGTGCCTGTTATTGCAGCAACAAGACTTCAAATCACCACCTTAAAAACTTTGTGGAGACTACATTACGCTAGTAGCTTACGAATGCTGAAATTTTATGTTTAATTACTGACGAAAGGAGTGTGTTCATTGTCAACATTTCACTCTCATGATATTCACTTAAAGGATGAGTATCTATGTGCACTCATGTTCAAAAAGTAAACATCTCAATTTTAATACAGTAATCAAAACTGAATGTATACAAACAGTGGAAAAGAAAGTAAACGAGTTGTTTGTCAACACATCTATTTATGTATGTGTATTAGTAAGTAGAAAGGAAGGAAAAAAGTGACAAATCGTGAAACTCAGTTGAGTACACTGTCAAGTGATTGGTAGTTGGAAGTTGCCATAGTTTTTGTTACTTATACGCAGTGGTGCACTATGCCAGCACTTATTTTTATTTTGAGTAAAAGCGTCACGAAAAATCGACCCTATTTTATAGCGGAACGTGATGCCGAATAAAAGCCCAAATAATTAATAAAAAAATTGATTTGTATTGTTTAGTACCCCCTCGAATTTAATTTTTAGTTAAATGGAAGTTAATATCTCCACCCATTATTTGGTTAGCTTACTTTTCAATGGAAAGTTTACGGAATTCATACGGCCCACAGGCAACGTTTAATAAGTAATTTGAAGTACTATTTTTTAATCTTGCAATCAAGACTGGCATTAAATTAATATGCATAATTATTTGTGTGGGCAATATTCAGCATAGGAAATGTATTGCTAGTCAAAATGCCTGCCAGAGTGGCAGGGTGTCTGTTTTAAATAAACGCATGCCAGTCGATTAAATTTTACTTGCATAGGAGCTTCAAATCAAATCAAATGCAACTGTCTGCGTACACAGCACTTAATATTAAAAGCATTCCATTTCTGTTATTGACAGCTGTCTTTAGTCTTTCTATTGCTGCTGACTTATTTCGTATCCAAGCTCGTACATACGCAAAACAAATATTACACATGTTTTTGCCTGTGATTGTATTGCAAGTGCTCTGGTTGTGTCTTTTAAGTAATTGCTGATAATTGGAACCAGGCGACAGACAGAGGAGACACACGAGCTGCAAGGCAAATCAAGTGAAGACAACATAAAACCATAAATTGCTTGCAAACGTAAATACACACAGATATACATATGTACTTATACATTCATGCATATATGTATGTATGCATGTATGTGCCTGTACATGGCGGAGCTTGCTGAAAACGATTTTTCATTTGTTCACTTCATTTAAGTAAGATTGACTTAATCTTGCAGTGGATGGCATGCAATCTGATTGAATTCTAGGAGTGCTATTGTCTACTGCTTTGTTGTTTCCATTAAGAAAACCAACTGGTAATCGAATGCAGTACTCACCTGAAATGATGCGGTAAATGCTGAAATAACTTCGTAAGTATGCTCCCATGGGTGATTGGGTTCCGGTCGGAATGGTGTTAAAATATACTGTAGTCCCAGAAGTGGTACGAGCAAAAGTGTGGCGCTGTAAAGAAGTGAAAATTTAATTTGGTGGATTAATAAAGAAGGGAATAAAGACATGCGTCAAAAGTGTTGGAGAAATTATTTATCTCATATATATTTATGCCTAAAAGTTGATACTTTGATGAACATTTTTTTTAGTTTTTGAATTTTTTTTTAAATTTTCTAGAAAGTTTGAGATATCAACCTACATGGTTTTTGTTTTATAAAAAATTTAGATTAAGGAAAGAAAAAATTTTCAAAGCTTGTCGATACATTTTACTAATATTTTTGTCAACACAACTGTATAACTAATGGCATCGTAATGCGCTGTTGTTTGGTTGCTACATTTTTTAATAAACGAAAAAGGCGCTTAAATATGAGCTGATTTTTATGGCTTCGTACTGATTTTTCATCCCCCACTTTACTGATTATGTCACTAAAATATTTGGCTACCCTACTCGGGAGTACACCGTCACTGGATTTGTTACCGGAGAAGATGCGATACAGATTTAATTTACTGTATCGTACATATCAATTACCATCACAGATTTAATCCACAAAACTTACCGAAATGCTTGCAGGACGGTGCGTGAAGGCCCACAGCTATTTTGTATGCTGGCTGGTGCCTTCAACTTCAGCAGCACAACGCGCACAATATTGCATAGAAATAGCAAATTAAGGAACATGGAAATGCAAACAGGTACGACGAATATATAGTCGAAATGCGTCGAATTCATCCAGCAACTGAAAGATGTAGAAAAGGCAAAGTTATAGCAATTTGTAACATTGGCGAAAATGGTCAACAAAAGAAATTAAATTTTCACGTTTGTACAATACAATTGTATGTAAAATAAATAACAAAGAATTTATATACGTACATACGTACATACATACATGTAAATGGAAAAATAATTACTTTAATTTCCTTTTCTTTTGTATTCAATACATATAATTATTTTTGTAAATAAATTCATTGTACAGAGCATACTTACTGTGTTATTTCATCGCCTGTACCGCCGAGACCGCGCGCCAAGCCATAAATGAAAATGACAATTGCCGGCGAACCCCAGCCGAAAGCTATGAGCCACTTCACCAGCTTCTTCTCCGAAATGAATGCGGACACTAGTACTGTGTGCAAGTAGAAGCCTTCACATAGCATCCATGCATAATTTGTGAGCAGGAAGTAATGGAGTATTATATGTAGCGCAATACATGTGGGCTGGAAGAGTGGAAAAGACATATGACAAAAAAAAAACCAAAAATAAATAAATGAGAATCAGTTGGCATGTGAACTGTTATTGAAATTACATTTTCCTGATGCAGCTGCAGGAATTAAAAAAAAACAAAAATATGACAAAGCGAAACGGAATTGCCTGAAAATCGTAACATTTACGATTATTGTGCATACATATTTATTGCCTGCATGCAATTATAGTATGCAAATTCTTCTTGCAGCCTTATGCACTGGGTAAATGGATTTGCACGTTGCAGTTGTTGAATGTAAAAGAAAGTTCCGCTCTTATATACCAACAGCTCTCTGCCACAGGCACACACGCTTACATACATATGTATGTGAACTGTCTGCCACTTACCGGACTTTTTTGCAGCAGCTCCGTATCGGGCACCACCACCAAATACCAAATCAGCCAAAGTGAGTTGTTCGCTGCAAAGGATGTAAATAAATTCATGTGGAGTGTTATGCGCGCACATTTTAGCGACCTGCAATGAACGCGAAGAGTAGTTAATTTATTAGCTACGGGTTAATGTTTGAGTACGGGTTTCAGATGCATTTGTCTTTAAAGAAAAAAAAAATGCCTTAAGATAAAACCATTGCCGACAGTGAACAATTTTTGAATGATTAAAAAGTAAGACGTTCACAGAATATTTTGCATTCGGTTATGATTTTTTCGATGGGCCTTTGTAAAATTTTAGGACAATTAGCTTATAACAGGTACTGCAAATATCATAGCCAGCTAATAGTAATGCTTTTCACATCGCTTCAATAACGATAAAGGATTTTTTCATTAGTATTTTGTCCAGCATCCGAGTATTTACTTAGTGCTTTGTTTAGTAGAGCTGGAGAGGTGCTCCACCGTATTACCTCTTCTCAGCTGGGGGTGCGCAGTGAGAACACCTTCCTAAACAATTTTAAAAGTTTCCAAGTACTAAATACTAACCAGAGAGCCAAGGTATACATAAAGAGAACAAAAAGTCTTGCATTATTCAAACAAAAATTGTAGGTTCTGTATATTTTTTTGTACATTAGCTGTAAATTGCAATTAGCATGAAATATATATTTAATTTCCTGTTTGTGGAAATTCAAATAAACTGTATAGTTATTAATACTATATTCAATCAGTTAACCACAGGTTGTGACATATATCATATCATTAGTGTTTAAGAATGACAAATTAAATTTCATTGTCTATGGTAATTAGCAAAATTCGACAAATTTAAACAAATTCACATACATTTTTTTAAAACTTTTAATTAAAATATTTTGAAAAAATGTTGGTACGCAGTTTTGTAGACTACTAAATTATAGCATAGCAAAAATACTGTATAACAAAAATAAAATATACCGTTTATTTTTGGCAGTTTGTTGACGGTATTACGCATTTTTTCCATACAGAGTATGCCAAAAACATTTTTTTATATGGAAAAAATGAGAAACACCTAAAAAAATTAAAAAAAAAATACGGAAATTTATCATAACTACTTCATACTTGCACAGTATTGTACTAATATTGAATGGACTACGAAAATGAATAACTACTCAACATTTGTCTAAGAAATCGAATTAAAAACTTCGAAATTTTGATCCAACCTTGTAGAATTTCCCTAATTTCAGTACAATGTTTGACAGTCGAACTTACATGATTTTTCTTACATAACGATCTACTTTACCAGAAAAAATACTAAACATCAAAAATACTAAACATCAAAAATACTAAACATCAAAAAATGCCAAATAACCACTTTATAGTACTAAATGGCATTATGATATATTTTATGATATTTAAAGTATTTACATTTTTTTTAGTTTTTCATATATTTATTATTATCTACATATTTAGTTAAAAGTGTACTTACTTAAAGTAGCTCAATATAGCGAGAGAAAGTAAAATTGCCACCAGCGATATGCCATAACCGGTTTCGTAGAAAATATTTATGCTGTGCTTCCACTAAAAGTAGAAAAAGGATAATATTTTGAAGTTTTTTAATTTAATTCAGTATGAGTTTAAATGACTAATAATCTAATATATAGAGTATACAATAATTATATCAGGCATGGAGACGAGCTTCACATAACCAATACATGTGTACACTTAAGAGAATTCAACCAACAGAAGCAACTATCAAAAATTATGAGTAAAAAGCAGACTTACTCAATTCTGATCGCTTGATATTTTATATCACTCCTCTACGAGGTTACTTCAATATGCAAAATTATTAATCTGCATATATTATTTTACATGTAATATGGTCATTTTTGCATAAAGCGAATAAATTTATTTTGATATAAAATACCAAATCGTATTTTCAGTTCAAGTCTTAATTTGCATTTGCATATAAATTCAATAGTTAAATCACATTAGTTTTGCACTTAATAGTATATGTACATACATAATTCTAGAATCACTAGAATCAACTTACCTCTAAATCGTCTATATTAACACAGCTCGTGTAATTAGTCCAAGAATAATTCCACACCGGATGTTTGTACCATTCGCCATCTCTGCCGCATTCCTTATGCGCATTTCCTATGTAGAGCATGTGGGGCATGCGGGGCATGTGTGGCAAACAGCAGAACAACATTTTGTTGGACATAAAGCAGAATGTGTGGAAAGAATACAAAGTTTTTTTTTTTAATAAAATTTTAATGAGCTTGATACGCGTATGAGAATGTTTTACAATAGTTAGGTATTCCATTATAAATTTATAAGACATACAAAAACATACATACGTGTGTATATATGCATCGCTATGTAGCAGTTATTTTGTAGACAATTATTTTTGTGTGTAATTAATATTAATCTAGATAAAGTTATGTTTATATGTAGCATGTTTATGTATTTATACTTATATGTACTCAGCAACAGAGTATAATCAAACTATGACGCTACCGCAAAAATGGCTGGAGTTATTCGTTAGAGAATATTTAATTGTTTTTGCCTTTTGAGCGCACTCCAAAGTTTTCGTAGCGATCCTCTCAGGCACTTTTGAACTTTTAGTTGAAGTTAAACAATATCTCCTCTGTGTAAATATGTATATGTTGTTGTGCATTATAACACATACATGCATATGCTTCATTGTAGACAAAGCCATTGTTAGCCACAATGTTGCGCATACGCCTCTCAGCTTCCTTTCTTGTGCTCTACACTGCAGGTGTGTTTCAGAGGGCCATTGCATAGATACATATTTATGACGTAACTATGCGAGCAAGTGTATGCACTTTATTGAGGTTGTAGTTTGGTTATTTCCGCTGCATTTCTTGCTAAATTTTGCAACTTGTAGTGCCATTTATGGTGTGCTTTTTAATTACATTCTTAAGTTGTTCTAGATGCATACATTAAGCAGCGACAGCAATATTGTACTTGTTTAAGTTTAGATCAAATTATGAACACTTGAGGTGTTTTGCTTCAAATTAGTTTTTAACACATACATATATGTATTTGAGCATATTTTCAAGTTAATTCAAATATTTCAAAATTAATTTGCATAACTATCATAGTTTGCCAGATTTCCAGCAAATAATTTAATTTATGCTAATAAATTTAAACACAATAATGATTCTTATTATTGATGCCAAACGAATTCAAGTGTAACTACATTGCATAAGCATACGTACATACCCATTTATAAGCTTTAAGGTCAGAGAACGTCAAAAAAAGTAAATTTTAGGTCTTGAAATCTATAACGAGATATGCACTATTTATTCGTAGATTTATTAGGATTTTTTATCTTTTGGTACTTAGAACAAGACTTGAATTATTTTGACTTGTACATTTTGACCAAAAAATACCGCTAAATATTGTGTTTCCTTAGATCCAGATGTCCGACAAATTCTGTCGATACTCACTCAATTTTAGGAACTAAGAGAAAAGTCACTACAAAACTTGTCTTCTACCATAAGATAGAAAACCATTATTTTTCTTGCACTTACAATCTCTACTTAAGCGAAATTGATCTGGTATCCGTAGTAGGTTTTGCAAGGCGAAACTAAATGTTATTGCGATCTGAAATTAATATTGGACCTTTCTTACGGTTCTCGTATCAAGTTTTTTGAACTTTTTATTATAACGAAACTTTTCCAGACTGTGGCGGCCCTTTCGTGATTTTTCGGATTTTTGTGATATTTCAATTCTTCTTCGAGATCTTTCGTACATTTTTCATTACTTGCTCGGAACCCTTTGGGTATTTTTCAGCAGATCTTTCGAAATATTGTAGAAATTATCGGGCGGAGATTTTATGATGCCATTGGCCAGCTGTTAAAATCCAAAGCGAATCGAGGTTGAGTTTTCATGGCGCCAATTAAACTCGAAAAGTCTCTCTGGCAAGTAGTATGAGAGGCTCTTGAGAAGAAAGGAGTCTACGGTAAGCGCGTCCTTACGATTATAAAATAGATCGTAAAAGGCATTCGAAAATCACTTTTATAGCGGCTATATAGAAATGAAAGCATCCGGCTGATTTACATATCTACTCGTTTAATTGTTTGCGCCATCGGTCATTTGATTTGTTTAGTTGCTCCTTAAATTTTTGTAATCCCTTTAAAGAGCTTTCTTAAGCAAAAATTGTCTTCAAACACTCCTCCGCGTGAATCGCTTATGACTTGAGAGTGCAATAGATTGACGAAAAAACTGTCAATTTCCGGCTGGGGCTTTTGGTGACGCAAACGACAAACAACCAAGGAGATACATGTTCTTTATTACTGGTCAAACACAAATTTTTTTTATGCCATCAGAAGTTTTTAAGTGCAGTCAAATATTTAATTCGAAACTTAAAGCTCAAAAACACCTTCTTTTAATTCAATGACGATACAAATCTTAGCCACTCCATACCTCTAGGAAGTCATAAAACTGCTTGTTTCCTGATTTTTAAGCCGAATTTAGTTTTGGAAATTATGGAAAGACCACGAAAACAAAACCCGAAATTTAAATGCCCAAAAAGTGTAGCGCGTCCAGCCAATAACATATATACATATTTACTAAATGACCTTTCCACATCAACGAAACCGATACCACAGTAACAAAAAAATAATTGAAACCAAATCTCTAAAGTATACGTCGAACGGAAGTGCCATAAAAGTTAAGAGCTATGGTCAGAAGTTGAACAAATCACAGTAAAACTAAGTACCAGGGACAAACAAATAAAACCAAATTTTGTGGACGTGCTGCGTTGGCATTCAAATCCCGGTTCATGAAGAATGTCAGATATCGAATTACTGCGTCAACTATGTACACCAAAAACACGCACTGAACCACACCGGTGCGTCGTTTTTATGAACCAAACAAAAATAGGATTTTATGTTAAGCATTTTGTTTAGTGCAGTGAGGAGAGGCAAGGAGAAAATTACACACAAAAGCACCAACGGCAATACAAATCAACTTAACAAGGAAAATCACAAAAGAAAACGCAAACTATTTTACGCCACCGCAAACACGATCTGACCACTAAATGCAATAAAAACAACCGCACAAATGGAGTTTACGTTTCAGTGTATTTGGTTTGGAAACAAGCGGGGAAAATTACTAGCCACCAGCAGTGAGGCAACAACGAAAGTAGAACAGCGTTAGTCGTGTAGAAATACACGAAATGCTACGCTAAATACTAGCCACACCAACCACAATGGAAACCACAACAGGAAACATAGAAAAAGCAACGAAACATGCTGTTGCCAAATATACAGCATACATACGCAAACATATGGAAAAGGCAAAAAGTGAGTCGATAGCCTTGTTAGCAATGAAAAAGTCAACCAACCGCTTGTGTGTGTTACATAAATATCTTTCTTTAGCTGCGGTCATAATGAGCTAACAAAAGTCAGTTAACCTACAAAAAAGGAAATACCAAAAAATAAAAAAAAATGCCAACAAGAATGAAAGTAACACTCAAGCACGCACAGACACAGACAGCGGCGAGCAGTGGGAGCACTTAAAGTGACGAAGAGCATAGAATTTTACGAGTAAGCGCTTAAAGTTGCCAAGTCGCACCGACTCAGCTGAGAATTAGACAGCCAGCCACAAAATAAACGAAAGTGATGATGGCGAAGGTGGCTGAGTTTTTTTTTCTTTGCTCAGCTTTAATTTTCCTCTACCTCTACTATTGTGGCATTAGTAAATACATGGATTAATGCGCTTGGAATATGAAAGCTCTGCTATCTCGAATCGTCGAGTCGTGTAACCGGAAGTGGCCGGGTGTGTTGTATGGTAGGTCATTAATCGAATAAGGTTTATCTTGAAACAATAGTGCAATATCGAGTGAATAACCTATTCAAGTTGAGCGAATTTGTGAGCATGGGTGTGTGAGAATTTGGCACAGTACACAAATTTCATTCAATAAATGCATGAATGTGTACAGATATTTTGTGTGCGTGCCGATGTCTGCAGACAAAATCCCTCCCGAGCTAGCATAGACTGTGCAGTATTCATAAGGTACTTATATACTATCTAATTTCCGCCCTTCTGCTGATACTAACTATTATATGACGCAAGCATGTGCGTGTGGCTCCATTAGCAGACACTATGTCGTATACGTAATGTGTTTTTATGTAGCCCATTGTGTAAAGCCATTAGGCCTGAGATTTCAAGCATAAGTGAGCAAATGTCTTTAATTTTATGTGGGTGGATGTTTATATGCTTTCACTTAACTGGCTTTTCTCTTAAACTGGAATATTTTGAGTGAAAAAAATGAATTTAAAATGAGCAGTGACTGTTGATGATTACAGATTATTTCATGCGATATATCCTCTTGGCATTACCAGGCTTTTCATAGTTGGATGGTCATCTACACATCTTGCCTTAATACAAAACTGACTTGGTTTCTTCTTTGAGCATGCGGGAGCTTTATATTTCCGAGCAACATATGCCTAGGAAGATTGATTAAACTATTTCTTTACAAACTTTTATCAATCGAATTGTATCGGCATTTTATTTTGTTAAAGAATACGAGCACGCTGAAAATCGCTTTAGAAAAACACTTGTTGGGGCATTAATTTTAGACATTAAGGTAAGCTATCACGGATTGAGCAAAAGACTATCGCGAGGTATGAGAGACATGTAACTGGCCAACGTCAAACATATTTGCTTACGACCTATATCTGTAATACGATATTACCAAGTGTGGGATTTAAAAAAAAAAAAATGTACTGTGAGCTATAGAGATTTGGGAGAATTCAAATGGATTTAGAGCCGTTTTTTAGAGTATCCTGTACTTTTACATACTTGTGTCAAAGGCTAGAACTACAAGGTAGAGCTTGTTTTATTTAAATACAGATAGAAGGGCCCTTGGGCACATATTCTCTCGATCGGAGGCGTTCATTTTGTGCTCTCTGGCCGGAAGCTATCCGAGAAGCGATTGAAAGAGATATAAGTTGCTTTTTACTGGCTTTAAATGTGAAACCTAATCAAGCTCATAATATTGTGTGTGGTAATTGACAGGTGGATTTTACTAGAAAAGCTAAAGCGGCTGCAAACGACCACCCTTGCTGGAATCTGCTATGCACTTCAGCGCTTTGCTTAGCATGGCATCCGTGAACATTGCAGGTAATGTTCTTGCAATTTCCCCTGCTATATGGCTAAAAATCACTTCATTCTCCTTCGACCAGGTGAATAAGAATCTTGGCTCCGATTGAATATGTCTCCATACGTATCCCTCTCAGGGGTGAATGGGAAAGTGGCAAAAAAGGACCAGGTAAAAAACTTATTAACGGATGGGTTGAAATTGCTTGGTATTGTTGGAGGAAATATTTTATGTTAAGGTATGTTCGTCACTTACAACTCAAGTGACTGCTAAAAAGGAATTCGAATAAATTTCTATACAAAAGTGTAATGGGTAAATAGCAGGTACCGAAGGTAAGCGGTAAATACTTTTAATATTTTTTATTTCTAGTTCGATAATTGTTTTTATTTTTATATCGAATCGAAGGGTCGAATTTAACCCTTAGTTTCCGATTTTTATTATTATTTTTATCTGAAATAAGCATTATTTTGGTCTAAATTTTTGAGATAATTTCTAACCGTCGTAACTCGGGAAATTCTCTCGCCAAAAATTTGATTCCACGACTTCCTAGATAGGAATCCTGGATCTTTTTTTTCGAACTTTTTAAGAAAAGTACAAATAATAACTGAAAAATCCGGACTTTCATTTTTTTAATCCAATTACAACAGTTATTCTCGACCAAATATTTTTTAAGGCGAAATAAAAGTTCTTTCCTTATAACCAACAAATCGCTTTTCCAAATGAAAGGTATTTGGTACCAAATGATAGAGGACTGACATAGCTTTCAAACAGAAATATCTAAATGAAGATTACCACCTATTTATATTTGTTTATAGATAATTTAATACAAAACAAATTCATATATGTAAATACATGACCCTAGGGTTGTTCTATGGTAACTAAATAACATTTTTAAGTGAAATGTTTTTCGAGGAATGGCCCCCTTATTACGACTAAGTTTTACTATTAATACTGAACTAAAAAAAAAGCGCGGTTTGACCGATTATTTTATTTCAAATAAAAAAAGAGTTCAAAAATAACTTTTTGCTAACTACTTTTGTTATAAAAGTTATACAAGTCCGGGTCCCTCATTAAAATCGTCTCATCCATCCAGCTTTTTCTTCGCAGCTGCCTTGCTTTCGCAAGGCCACGGTTTAAGCACCTTGATTCCTATTTCAACAACAAACCTCTGGAGTAGGCATGTGACGTCTGCAGAATTCTCTTCGGATTCAGTTAATGTTCTATAAAAAATCGATTGAGTGGCAATGCAATGGACCTTATAAGAAATGCCTAAGAGACTTCTCACTAACCCCAACTGACCTAAGCTAACCTTGAGAGATAAAGTAAAGTAAAAATAAGAATATTGTCTGACATAAGCTCGAGAATTTATAGGATCATGCTACACATGTGTGCTTTTTTCCATTCAATCGCACACCTTAAGGCCGAAAAGTATGTGAAGTACATATGTAAATCCTCCATGCATACATATTTATACATATGTGTATGTAAATGATGACACGAATGCACATTTTTATGTAAAAACACTTACAGTAAAAAGTTTTCCACGTATAAAAACTAAAACGCTAATGGAATCGCGTAAATGTCACGTATTAACTACATACAAATAACGCGAAAACAGGCGACAAAAAACACAAAAAAGGAAAACGGGCAAAACCATAACAACGTGACTCATTTCAAACCGAGGGAGTTAAATTAGGTTGCGAAGTAAAAGCGACCACTTTAGTTAATAAGATTGACAAAAGAAATAAAAGTTTTTAATCAACGGCAAAAAAATAGACAAAGTATCTAACAAATAATGTTCTGACTTCTACTTGTGGTTTTCAAAATTATTAACAACCATTCACTGCTAACTACCTTAATGACTTTATTTGTAAATGGTGGATCTCCATCAAATTCTGTGATGTTTAGTAATTGGTTCGTTAAGAAAGCCAAGATGTTACGCATCAAAAGCATCATAACTCATTATTGAATTTTTAGACTAAACGTTATTTGCAAAAAAAAATTCATTGATTTTTTTGCTGGGTTTTAGCTGCAGCGGCTATTGATATAGAACAACGTAAATCAACATATTTATTTTGTTTGTTTATTTTTATTTTATTTATTTGTAATTTTACTGGGTTTTATATGGTCTTACAAATGCCTATTATGTTAGTTTCTTTTTTATAATATACCACATTCGTGCATAAAAGGAACCAATGCTGTAAGTGAAAGAAAGACATATAAGACAAAAACAAAAACATATGTGTAATGTAAGCCACGAAACATTTCTGCTTTACATGGTTTTTATGCTGCATCCGACCTTTGTCAGTTAGACCGCAGCAAAAACGCTCGCTCGCTGTGAACTACTTGCCAATTAGGCATTTTGCCATTCTCTGCTGGTCGCCGTTGCTGTACAAGCTGGGTCACCCCAGCGGGCAGTTGGAAGCATGAACATAATTACCAAATTTTACATATCCTGCAGACTTTTCCAACAATGTAATGGAGGCAAATTTGTGGAAGTGAACGAAGTGAAGAAAAGACAATTGCACCCAAAAAAATCGTACATATACAGAACGTAAAAGCGCTTAAGGTGTTAGCCTACAGGCGGTAAATTTTTTTTTGTCCACTATGGTTGCCAACTTCTTGTTTTGCTGAGCACTCAGTTGGTTGGTTTACATTACGTATTTTTTCTGTGCGCACTGTTTTTGCTGTTTTTGTTTGCCCATGTTGTTAAGGGTTCTCATTTTAATACTACGCGAGTACAAATATACATGGCTTGTGGTTTGGTTTGGGGTTTGTTTATTCTCTCATTACTTTCTATTAAAAAATCGATTTTTACATACATACATACATACATACTTATGTACATTAGCGTGGGCCGAAAATCCGCTTTTTTAGAATTTTTATTGGTATTAGCAAAAATTTGGTGAATTATGCTCTAAAAACGATCTGCGTTCCATCCAACCATTCGTGTCTGTTGCTACTTAATCTAAGTACTTAGAAAAAGCGAACGTCAGTTATCTCTCTTTCTATTATATACAATATAATTAATGGCATAAATAATCGATTGCCCAATTTCACTTGAGCGGATTAGCTTTAATGTTCCGCAAAAAAGTCTGCGTAATTTCTATCCTTCTTATGCTGATAACTGCAGGAGTAAATTTACGAGTAATGCGCCTATTTCGCGTGCCCTAAAGGAATTTTACGATTTATTTACTTCTAAATTAATTGAGCTTTCACTATGTAGATGTGCTTTTGTGAGAATTTTAAATTCGATTATTCAATAAGCATCTATTGTTAATTTTTCGCTAGCCTGTAAGGTACTTTGTACTGTAGGTTTGAAATGGAATAAATAAAACTTAATACATTTTTACTTAAACCCTTGAAATTTTGCTGAAAATAATGTATACAAAACCTAAGTACTTTATAACACCAAAAATATCGAACTCTTTAAGCTATGAATGTAGTAAATAAACTCACTTAGAACTCTATAATTTTAGTTAATTTTGAAATTCATTAAATTTTATCTCCGCAACTGCTAGACACTTTCTACATTGTAAATGCGTAACAAACCAGATAAGAAAACTGTACACAATAATTAATTCAGCCTAATTTCCTGGCATTGAAAGAATTCAATAAAGAGAAAAACCCCCTGGAAATCCAATCATCAAGCAGTAAATCAATTAAATTTAATTAGTTCATTTGATTAAATGTTTAATGAATTTTACCATACGTACATATCGCACACCGCCTTGAAAAGAGTCACAACTCAAAATAATACGTTTGTCAGAAAATGTGAAAAACTATTTCTTAGCACTTGATAATCATATGGGCAAGGACGACTTTGCCTTAGAGTTTTTTTTTTAACAAGTTATAACAAAAATTGCTCCAGCATTTGCTGCAAGGTTAATAAAAGCTCTGTGTACACTTTTAGCGCATAATCTCAAAAATGCCAAATTTTGAGTTGTGACTCTTTTGAAAACGGTGTGCGATATATTAAACCTCGGTAGCAAATTAATCAAATTGCCATGTTTAAGAAAAAATAAATCACGTTTAGATTCGGGTCGTTAGACGCAACTAATAATAGGATTAAACGAAACAGTTTGAATTAGGCAAAGGCAATAAGCATCGCAAAACAGATAAATGAATTCATTACATCTGATAAGTATAAACTGCTGGTACTTTTCCTAAGCTCAACTACAACACCCATAGCATCCAACTCAATACGTTTCCAGCGAAAGGAGAATATATTTAAAATATTCAGGCAGGTTCTGCAATTCACTTCCGAGTGAATTTAAACCCCTGCCAATTTGAATTCTACGCGAATCCGACTCAAATTCACTCGGAAGTGAATTGCAGAACCTGCCTGAATTACTTAACGTTGCTGGTTTATTTCGGTTTATGCTTGCTATCATTGAGGATTTGCTCTGCGGATTTGTTTTGGTATATCGGATTAGCTATTTGCGATACTCAGCCCAGCCCAGGCCATTTTGTTCGATTTCCCTTTTCGTTTTTTTTTTTTTGTTTGAATGAAAAGGAATTGGCATACCCATTTCGTATATTATTTTCATTTCAGTTTCTGCCACTTGTCTGCTGGTCTGCTGATGGCGGTTGAGTTTTCATTTCATTTTAATGCGCATCCCACACAGTTTATGTATATAACAGCAAGAACGAAGTGTTAAGCGCAAGGAGACAAAATGAGTTTTTATATTTTCACACACACACACACTCGAGTGGTAAATGAACTGCTGCATTGTACTACATATGTATATATGCAAGGGAAGTATATCTGTACATTCACTATAAATTGCTGTTGACAGTTTTATATGAGCCGTTTTGAGCGTGTAATCGGTCGAGTTTAAACTTGCCAGCTGCCAGTTTCCTTTTCCTTTTTCATTTTTGCAATTTCCTCTTTGCGCAAAGTATGGGCGCACTTATGTATGTACATAAATATTACTTATACCTGCTACATGCATGCAGACATACACACATATGCACATGCTTACTATTAAAAAAAAAAAAAATACGATCTCTTGTATGCTCTTTCGCATATTTCATTTCTTGCTTAAATTTTGCTTTGATGTTGAAAACTTACTTGTCGGATCGAAGCCGAATATGAATTCCGGGCAACGTTCGTAGGCGGAAGTGCCAGCAGCTGTATCCGGCCAACAGAGCCAACCGTCAAAAGTGCCAGCGCAGTACAATTCACCTGGTTGGAAATACAAAAGATGAACAATACATATATACATATATATGTAAATACAAAAAAGAGAAAGAAGAAAGTGTTGTGGGTGGCTTTTTTTTTGACAAGTTAACTGCGTATGTGAATTTAAAAATGTTGTCCCAGTTTGCCAAATACGCGAGTACATAAGCGCCTAACAGTGTACACTACATCGTGAATGTACATACGCCCGTATGGAGGTGTTTGTTTGTTTTGGCCACATAAATAAGCACAAAAAACGTTGCACTGAAAATATTGTTTTTTATTTACTTTTCGCTCGCGTATTATGCCTTGCACTTTTTTAAAGTAGCTGTTTCGCTAACCACTCAAACTGGTTTTTGTTTGCAAATTAATTACCTACGTACAAAGCTTTTAGGCTACTTTTTTTTTTTTTAAATTTAGTTTGTTTCGCTTAAGGGTTTAATCCTCGGCAATAAAGTTTGCATTTTAAACCTGTTTTGTTAACGATTTTAATGGAAAAACTATATGAAGTACATACAAAAAATGACTAAAATTTATAATTTCTATTTCGAAGATCAGAAAATGTCAACATCAGACTGGCTCACCGCAAGCTGCATCTACACTGGCGGTCAAGACTATGTGATTTGTGTGTTTTTTTGATACTCAGAATACTTTTTCCCATAAAATTTCTCAAAATTCTGGTTAAATGTTCGAAATAATGATGAAAGTTTGTTGAGTTTTTCAAAAGTCTGTAAACATTTTTGAAAATTTCATCCATATGGAATGATTAAGGCATGAACAATATTTAAAAAAAAATATAAAAAAATCAATTGTAATTATTTAAACACCATTCATCCAATTCTGACTGCCAGTGTATATTAGGGCGCCCCAGATTTTTTTTTTTGCAAAAATCGAAGTGTATAATCCCTTAGTTTTTCCTTTTTCGCTATACATATAAAGCTTTATTGGAGGAGGACCATAGTGACTCATGTTGCCTTGAAGTTGAGCTCTAGGCCAAGAATTTGGTGTGAGATTTCTACACAGGGAACACCCTCATAAGATTAAGACAATAAAGCCCATTTGTATCAAATATAAGTTTCTGGGTTTTCAGTATTTAATAAATAGAAGCATATAAATATTAAAAATCCATTTAATACTATTTTTAGCTGGTTACCATTTCATCCAACTCAGCAACAGCCGATCTTTGCTCGGGCGAACGATGCCCTTCTCAAAAACGGCGGACAGAAGCAACCGTTCCATCTCAACTAAATCAAGGGCACCACTGACTTATCCTTTAGAAGAAAAAGCACACAACAGAAACACTCAACAGGTGTAACTGCCGCAGTCAACATTAAACATACCATGGCATGCTCTGACACGCTGATGTGGGAGGTCTTATGATTAGTTCCTCGGCGGATCATACGCCTCATAGAGGAAACAATGAAAAAGCACGGATTTCTGGGCACTAATGGAAATGGATATAATTAGTAGTGGTATAACTAGTGCTGCAAGTGAAGCAAGACAACACAGGTCCACCCTATTTTTACATGGGCGCTGTCTGGTGTCCTTGTTAGTAAGTTGCCTTTGACGAAGGTCGATCTATATCAGAAGGAAACAGGACGGTACAAATTTGAAATTGATAAAATATACCAAATATTTTGGGTGGTCGCTCAAAGTGGTTAAAATCCCAGTTATCGTATAACGATCGAGGAAGAAAGCTTGGGTACCGGACCGTACCTCGGAACCAGCGGAAGTTTTTGGAGTGGTCTCAGGAGTACTTTAGTATTTTTTTTCCATTGCATTTTCATTGTGCAAAAAAAAATCTTAATGATCTGGGACACCCCCTTATGTCAAGAGACTTTTTCTTAAAAAAAATTCTTAAGTAAAGAAATTAAAAAAAAAATGTTTGAAACGTCTTTGAGCGCTCTATTTTATTATATTACAGAGGAGCTCGACTGTTTGAAAGCAAGTACTACCAAAAACTGGACTTAAAGGTAATTCACGTTAATCTCCTTGGAGAAACGATTGTTAAAAATTGCAGTAAATTTTTACGAAATGCTAGTCAGTTAAACCCTCCATAAATTAGGAGATTCATACATATTTTCAATGTTCTGTTCCGACGACTGTACAACTTTGTTTCTTTAGGGCATACATACATCTACATATCGTCGTTTAAAGTGCAAAACCGCGTATCAGCAAAATGCAAAACCACGCATGTGAGGTTGCATAAATTATTTTTTAGAGAGTAAAAAACACTCATATTTATAAATGGTTCTCTTTTTTATAAAGAAATCGCATATCTGGATAGCATATTTCAGGACGAATGGATAAGGATTGAGTCAAGAGCTTGTGTGAGCAAATCCAATTTTTGGCAGCCAATGTCAGTTACGCGGTTTTGTACTTTAAACGACGATATGTACATTTGAAATGTTTTACTTTGCTAAATGCCATAATAATATAAATTTCAGCCCTTTTTTTTAGTAGTAAGTATGTAACCCTTAAAAAATTGTTATTTAATTAAAGCATTTTTCAAATTTCCGCTAAACTCAGCCAACTTTTGCCTGACCTCAAACAAAGCGACCGACCGACCACACTTACACATGCATTAGTACAAATCCACTTCTACGCATTTCCTCATTTCGACTCACCTGCCGCAAACTTTGTTGTGGTGCTATTCAGCCGCTCATAGCATTCATTCCGCAACACTTCGAAACTATCCGGCTGCGTCTCCGCCGCGGCGCTTTCATTCTCCGCTCTGGCAACGTTTCGCACACCACCAACACCACCAACACCATCAACTGGCGCCACATCCGCTTTCGCTGAGTCTACAATGTCAGCGGATGTTGGTAAGCCCGCCAACATTCTAGCTGCTAGCGTTAAAGTGTTGCTTGTTGCCGTTGCTGTTGTTGGCGCTGCCAGTAAATTATCTGCATTGTGGGTGTGTGTAGCCGCTGAAGTGGCGGCTGTTAAGCCAGCTATACACAAAGTGTGGGCGAGTAGCTGCGATTTGCCGGAGAGGATATTCATTTTTTGCTTGGGTTTTAGCTTTTGTTTGCTTATTCGCTTGTAGATATGAAGCTGGTGATTTTGTAGCTAATTTTGTTGGTTTTGTTGTCGTCGTTGGTACATTAGCATTGGCGAGGATGGCAGGTGTTAAGGTCACTGCTGTGAAATAACAAAGGTGTAGTAGCAATTGCGGTGACATATACTGACGCGGCACATCCTTTCGGCTACGTTTAGTACATATTTACCAAGGATATATGGACAGCGCTGGTGGACTGCTGTTTTCTCGAATGTGTTGAAGGCTGTGTGCTTTAGTTAGTACATGTATGTGGTATGTTTGTATTTATGTATGTAGTGCACGTGTTTCTCCATGAGGTACGTTTGGATGTAAGTAGCTTCTTTTAGCCTTGAATCCTTTATTGATTCGTTTTCGAACAGCCTCAAATATTTAATCTTCACTTTTCCTAAATTTTTATGGTGTCCATTGAAATTTCTTGTCTAGTGAACTGCGGATGGATTAATAAAAAAGAACAGTATAAGAAACGAATTTAATCTTTAATATATATAAGTAAAGTAAAATCGAGTACAGTTATACTCGAATCTCTATATTAATTCTGGGAAGCAATTTTGGTTACCAAAAAAAAAAAAAAATGCTGAAATGCTGAAATGCGACCAAAACTGACTAAAATTTTATCAAATAAAACAGTAATGATCCGTCATGAATTTCTTCTCTCTACGATAATTCTAATAGGTGACGCTTGTTGACGATCGTTGATTTCTTCTTTTCTTAGGTCAATATAATATTCTTAAGTGTAAAAATACAAAAATTCTTATATTTTGAAACCTTTCGATTGATCCTAGAAAATAGTATTGACCTCAAAGGAGAAATCATTTTCTTACTTGTTATTCCTATTTATGGGGGAAAAAACGACCGATTCGGCACCTCTTAGAGTTATTCTATAGAGAGTGTAGAATTCATGGAGGATCATTACTTTACTAAAATTTCGGTTTGGTCTAATAAACATGTATCCCTTGATCGCTCACATGAATTCATTTGGGAGAGATGAACAGTGAAGCAGGTAATACTCGGCTCAGTAAAAAAAATTGAGTCTACAGCGACTTTCTTGCCAGTTTTCTCGGCCGATGACCGAGTCGACTGCTCGCCAAACTGTTTATACGAAACGAACACTCGGCCGAGTTAGTGTATCGCCACACTACTCGTTGGTGTGATGAAGATATTCGAGTACTCACGAACCGCTCTAATAGGTTTACTTAGTGATCAATATTTTTTCCGGTTGTTTTTATTGATTTAATTTTAATAGAAACCACCGAGCTATTCAAGCAGAATAAATTTGAAAAAAAAAAAAAAAATGATCCAGACAACTTAAAAAAATTTAGTGTGCATAAAAAAGTGCATAAAATAATTCGGAAACCGCTAGATTTGGCAAAAAAAAAAAACGTTGCCAATACAACAACTAAAATTACACAATTTCCAATGCTTTCAGCCGAATACACGTGAAAACACATGTTTGTAAGTGAATACTGTAGTTTTTTTAAGGCTACAAAAAAATATTGCACAAAAAGTTGATAGCAGCTCGATTTAATTAGATTTTGGTTAAAAAACCACATACGCCTCACAATTGTGATTTAAATGTGGGTGGTCGCTATTTTTGTGGTTTTTCCACAGTTTAAAGCGGACAAATATGAACATCTAGTATATATAAGGTGACCAGATTTCTGTGGACAAAAATCGGGACATTTCTTAAGTGTCGAATGAAAACATATAATTTTGTTTTTAGAATAAAATGACATAACATCGTTCAATTTAACTTTCTCTGCGTTTGCCCACGTTTTTAAAGGTATAATTTGTTTGTTATTTTTTGATAAAAATATAGTTTAATTTAACAAAATTTTCATTAAAATTTTGAGATTTTTATAATGGAAGTCTTAGAATTTTTTTGATTGTGCAGTTTTTTGCTGGCGGCTTTGCGGGGTTTTTTACATAACCAGTGCAATTTATAATAACTGACATTGATTTTTTTTTAATTTCTTAACAAACAGTCTTGCGTATTTTCTTTCATAAGATGCTTGTACCGTAACCAAAATTAAATTCGGCGATTCTCCGCCGCTGAGAACTTTCACTTTATTATACTAAAATATAATGGGGTACAATACTGCATACTCAACCAAAATTCTAAAAAAATCAGATTAAAAAGCTAAAAAAAATTTAATGAATAATTTTTTAGATTTTTTTAAGCTCTTTATAAAGTTAGATTTATATGGCTTTGTTAAGTTAGGTTAATGAGCTTTTCTTGAAAAGAGTTCATTTGGTAGCCAAAGTGGCCCATTTCGATGCACAGGAAAGACTATCCAAAAGAACCTGTCTGAACATGTCCATAAACCATTCTGATTGTTTGGCGAAAACAAGAAGGCCTTCCAGTGTAACGTTGCTTCAACTGTCCAGGTCCTCGGATGAAACCGTTCCCCAGAAACAGGAAGCGCATATCTTGAAGTACAGGCCTTTTGCAAAGGAAGTCTTTAAAATATTCTACCTGCACAGAAATTGCTGTACTTAGATCATAAAACAGCTAAGCTGATAATTAGTTTTCCCCTATTGCCACTAATATTGTAACACAATTACATACATACATACATACGTATTTAGGTAAATATTATGATGCAAAATCGTCTTTAAATTATTTATGTCGAGGTAAAAGTACGAGTTTTAATTGAGTACAGAGTGTAGATAGTTTTGAACATACACAGCCTAAAAGTATACCCATAGATAGAAAATTTCTACTTAATTAAACATATGTATGGATGTGGTTCTTCACATGCAGATGAAGCGTATTAAAATTTGCAAGCTTCCAAACTTGCATCTATCAAAAAGCTAGTGAATAAATTAACTAAAATATTCAAATCGCCCTTGACGAGCTAGTGATGATAATATTAGTTTAATTTGCT
>NW_016158627.1:115809-119493 GCF_001687245.7 Rhagoletis zephyria
GGCCCGTCCACATAAAACTTTGGCGTTGCGTTCGCGTTGGCGTCGCTTCAACAGCTGACTATGAATACATGAATTCAAATGCAGCCGTCCACATAGCCAAAATTCGGCAACGCTCACGCCAACACAAAGCAAAAAGATGACCAACTCTCATCTTTTCGCGTGCGTTGCTCGTCAGCTGTTGCAAATAAATAAAATTGTGTGAAATATTTTCCCTTTTTAATCAAGTGCGGGCAAGAAATATCGTTTTTAATGCAATTATTGATATGAAATATTAATTTATCTGTCGTTAGTATGTTAATTTAGTGGCCCAAGCATTCGGTGCCATGCGTTCATTGTAGCAAGCATACTTTTAACGTGCATTCTGTCAAACCAACGCCAACGCCAAAGCCAACGCGAAAGTTCTATGTGGACCGGCCTTACGAGCCAACTCAAGCGCTAGCGTACGGTTAGCTGTTATTTAACGCGCCACCGAGAACAAAAACTGTTGTGAAATTTTTGAAAACCGCGAAATGACATTGCGGAATTTTCTCGTCGCTGACGAAGGTCCGTTAGCGGCTATGACATATGGCGTGCAAATGCAGGCGTTCAAGGAACAAGAGTAAGCTTTCAATTTTTTTAATTTTTGCTTTCAAACAACCCTTCGTCGCCACTTTTTCCTATGCCTAAAGCAATTAGTTTGCGCTTTTTAGTGTTTTTGGTTTGTGTTTGTGTAAGACGCGTCAAAAGATGCTTATGTCTAAAGCAGCAAGAGTGTGAACGGAGTGACGCTTGGCTGTGACAAAAAAATTCAGAAATATGCCAAAATATTGCGGTTAAACGTGAAAAGAAGAAACACTTTTTGTTTCTCATTCGCGTTTCGCAGCCAGCTTGACACCTTGACAGGCATGCCACAAACATGCTCCGACACTTGCAACTAGCAGATATGCAACATATGTTGCTGCATTCTACTCAGCTGGCCATATTATACCCAATGCTTGTACGGAAAGGACTTAAGCCGATCGCTGTCTGCTTCTGGGTGTATATAATTGTAATAATAACTAGTTTATTGGATTTGAGATTAAAATGCGGCAAACGCTGAAGAAACGCTAAAAGCATTGTTCACATAAATTGAATTTATTCTTTAAAACATGTTGCATATTTTTCAGAACAGTTTTCGTAATAAAGTTTTCTTAAACAATTTTTGTTTGGCGTTCATATTGTAATCTATTTTTATTTTTTTTTAATTGAAGTTGAAGCTGGAAACTCTCATCAAAATATTTGCGAAATAAAGTTTTATTGAAGATGTTTCGGTTGTAATAAGTCATTGAAGTAACTAATTAAATGTAATTCTTTTAAACAGGCGGCAGCCCTCTTCAAAAATATATTCGATATTTTCTAAAGAAAGTTTTCCTTGATATCTCTAGTTTGATAACTATATTGAAATATTTTTATTTAATTAATTAATTAAACTGAACAAAACGTGGTAATCTTCTTCAAAAAAAAAAAAACAACGATTTCTTAAACCTCTCGTTTGACACCCATATCCAAATCTTTGATTCAACTAATAAAATAATTGATTTAAAAATTCTAAGCCGGTGGCAACCCCCATAAAAAAATTTCGAAATAGATACAGCTTTTCTTATACCACTCTCGTTTGATATCCTTATTAATACATTTTAATGAACTTGTAGCCGAAACTGGATTTATATTGATATTGGATATATACAAATATTTTTGAAATAAAGCTCTCTTGTTTGATAAATATTTACTTTAACTTGTAAATTGAACAGATTTTACTTATTTGAAAAGCTGGCAACCCTCTTCAAAAATATTTTCAAAACCAACTTTTCCTAAACGTCTCTCGTTTGCCACCCACATCCAAATATTCAATTTAATTGGTAAACTAAATAGGTTTTGAAATTCTAAACTGGTGGCCGCTTTTCTTAATCCTCTCTCGCTTAATTCCCATAGTAAGATATTTTATTTAACTTGCTACTTAATTCGATTTTGGATTTCTAAATAGGTGGAAGCACACTTCAAAAATAGTTTTTTAATTAAAGATTTCTTAAACCGCTCTTGTTTGATGCCCATACTTAAATATTTTCTTCAACTTGTTATTTAAATAAAATTTCACTTTCTGAACAGTTGGCAACCCTCTTAGAGAAATGTTTCGAGATAAATCATATTAAACACCTTCCATTTAGTTCGGAGTGGTCAGGAGTTGACCTCTGTATTGACTCAGACTAATTAGAACGAAAGTTAACCAATCGGTAACTCGGAATAAGCCACAGCTTCGATTGGGAAACTTTGAATACAAGATTTTCCTTCAAAATTACACAAAAAATCTAGATTAATACGCACAAAAAGATGTACTGGGCATGAAAACACAATCTCGTAACAATTTAGAATTATTCATTTATTTAACACGGGCAAGTTAAAATGAAGGCGTGAAATCACAAAACTCCTATGTTAAAAATACATACATACATATGCGCAATACAAACATATTTACATACACACGTAGACATTTTGTGAAAACTAAATTTGGAATTTTCATTTCCTAGCTGCTAAATTTGGCCTGCTTTCTTAACTAAATCAAAGGAGTTGTCAAAATAAAATTCGAAATGTCACAAATATCTCATTCAGACCAGTTGCAATTTGTTTATTTGGCAAACGACAAGCGACAAGTGGCATATGCACAAATATCAGCCACTCATTTCCATGCCACAACAGCAATAACAAATGTAGGCAAACAGCCAACTACGAACGCAAACACAAATAATTATTTTAATAAATGAACAACTAAACGATGAGAAAGTCCAAATAAAGAAAATGAAAACATAAATAAACCAGCACGCATAATAAACATAATAATAACACTTAATAATAATAGTAAATGGCAAATCTATGCGGCATGGCTCGTATAACCAAACTTACGTCAGCTACTGCAGCCAAGCTGCTACTGCCGATGACTTCTACTGCCAGATAAATTCAGTGCCTGCTGCTGCAGTTATTGCTGCTGCTAGTCCCTGATCGCCGTGTCGCTGCGCTGTCATAAATTCTACGTTTTTATTTGGATTTGCAATCAGTTTTACAGCAGCCGCAAACAACAAATCTTGCCACCACTCGACTACCACTCACCTAAGGCCATAGTGGTTACCGTTTGTTTTGTTGCTTTGCTGTTTAGTTTGCTTTACTTGCCCACAGTGCAGCAGTCAGCAGTCAGGTAAGTTACGATTTATTTGCGTTTAATAAATGTTACGTATACGCCACCATGGCTTATGTAGAGAGCGATAAAGTGTTTGAGTACTTTGCATCGATGAACAGCGGAATAACAACATGGAATACATACGTGCATATGTACAGATGTAAACCAGAAAATGTAGCTTGTAAAATTTAGATCTCCTATACAACGCAAATATACTTTCTCTTATTTATTTTAACTAATTTGGATGTAGTTTGGGTTATTAAATAGGTAGCGGGTAATTCCAAAATATTAAAGCCTTAGTAGCGGCTTGACTGCCCCTGCAAATTCTTATCCTCTCAGTCGGCATCTGGAAATTTCCGGTTAAGGGAAGTAAACAGCAGCCCTTTTAAAACCGTCAGTGATAATGAGCGTCACATTATCAACCATCCCGACATGCTTACGGCCAGCCAGTATTTTCGATCTGTCTGACGAATAGGTTAGTCTTTGGTTAGGTTTAG
>NW_016158628.1:0-66948 GCF_001687245.7 Rhagoletis zephyria
GGTGAGTTAAACACAAAAATGTATTTGCTGTTAAAAACTATTATGATGAACATTAAAGTGCGCCTGCAGGTAAAGGATGGGCAGGTGGTGAAAGTTGAAAATGTGAAAATGGTGAATAGTGGAAATACAAACAATTAAAAATTAAAAGACGACATACACAGTGCGCTCCGCTTTTTTGCCTTATTCGTTCACAGAAAATGTGCAGTTTCGATTTAGAAGTGGGTGGAAATACAAAAATAATCAATAATTAACTTTAATATAATGAAAATGTACACATGGATATGTATGCCTTTGCATGAATTTGCTTTGTTAATAGCAAAAATAGGTTCGCAAACTTGAAGCGAGGTAGTAGTCGAAGTTATATTCTTGGAATGGTAATGCTTTTAATTGGCAACGTAATGAAGTTGACACCCGATATTAATTAAAACATTTGGTGCTGGATTATCAGTATCTCGTAGTGTTGATAGGATTCTGTACAAGGGCAGTTAGAGATTGCTAAGAATGTAGAAACAAGTGTGAAATTAGAATGTAGGGAGGAGGATATAAAAGGAAATTGTGTTATTTAACGAGTTTGCCTCTGGTTTTATGTATTTTTATAGATCGAGCTCTAGTGTTCAGATGTTTTTGCGAAAATAGTTCTGCTTTTATGACTGGCCCAGGCTTTTTCAATTACGTGGGTTCCCAGAAGCCTATATATGTATTCGCTTTTTTAGAATTTTGATTGATAAAAATATGTTTCCTTATGCTATAAAAAGAATCTGTGTGAAAGATGACAATTTTTGGTAAATATCTTAGGCCCGTCCAAGTCCCTCAAAGTTCAAAATCTTTTCTTAGCTTACTACGATTCTCTACAAAAAAGGTCCATATACCAAACTATGTAAGACAATACTTTCGAAAACAATTAAAAAAAATGTATTAATTTATGTATTTATTAACTGTTATTTTTTGAGCACATTGAACTTTGATTGACTTTGGCGAGCCTAAGACATTGACCAAAAATTGTCAACTTTCACACAGATTGTTTTTAGAGCATAATGAACCATATTATAAATTCTAGAAAAGCGGATTTTCGGTCCACGCTAATATGTATATGTACTTCAAATTGCGGAGCAATCCAATTTTTTCGATAAGTTTGTGATTTATTTCATATATATTCCCACAAAGCTCCAATTATCTGCTACAAATACTTCCAGAGATATAGTGGCATTTTAAAAACTTAAAGTTTTGTAGGCGGTATCACGCCCCTTGATATATCAAAATTACTTTTAGCCTATCACCATTAGGATGTCTGCAATAGGTCTTCGAAATTTGGATACGATCGGTCAAGCGGCTTAGAACGCAACTCTGTATATATAAATTTGTATGTATATATAGAAGAAGAAGATAGGAGATGTTTGTAATGATTTGGCTCAAAAAACACTAAACCCATTTCAATGATTATTTATTTAAAATCATGCATTTTTGAAAAAGAATATACTGGCGTACATATTTTTTTAATTTTTGGAAGACTAACCCTTGTTTTAGGGTGTAAGCAATTGAAAAATGGAGGTCTGTATTGTATAGCCCTTACATCTCCGTTTGGGTTTTTTGCTAACGAAACATTCTTTCGAACAAGGCTACTAATGAATGAGTGGCTGGTATATGTTCCTAAGTAAGTAGTAAAACCGAAAACGAAAAGATTTGCCACTGGACTGTCTAGTATTGCCTCAAAGACTACTTCAGGGGTTTAAGATAAGAAAATGAACAGGAAAAAGCTGAATTTTCCAAAGGCTCTCAAGTTTCTTTTGAACATTATTAAAAAATTAACATTTCTTCAGAATGTTTCTGATTTTTCCTGTTAATTTTCGTCCCTTAAAATCCTCAAGTAGTCGTTGTAGGCAATCCACGTAACTGATTCTACAAAGCAACATATATTATATAGCAAAGGCAGTTTGAGAATTACAGGTGCTTTGTTGACGTGAAATATTATTTGCTGCCTACTTTGTGGCGTACTAATTCCTAAGCTAGCAACTTAAAGGAAGTAACAATGATTACTATTTGTTTTTTTTTCAATGCAACTTCAAATCTAACTTTTCCTCATTAAATTCAAATCAGCTGGCTGGGATATGTAATTTCTCTCGCCGATTTTGCATTTTTAGAATTTCTAATTATATCTTTACAATGCCAGAAAATTTCTTCTAGCTTTCTGCCAGCTTTTCCTCCCGCACCTTATCTCATCCGCTTCCCTTTCCCTTCTACCTTCGTTTTCTATTGCTTTCCTTTCTTATCATAATGCATCCTTTTTTCCCCTTGCACCCCACCCACACAGCATTTGCTCTTTTCCCATTACCTTACGCTGTTCCTGTAGGCATTGTATTCAATGCAATTCCTGCACAATAATGTTGGCTGCCGTTATTTATGCATTTGCGATTTTTGCACTCCCGCGAAATACGCCATTACCTCACACACACACACGCAACCCCAGCTACATATAACTCCTTATACACACAACAAAGGCTTTCACACATATTACAAGCTACATTTACTAGCGTATCCTTTGTTGCATCCTGCTGCACTACACGCCACTTCACACCCGTCTGTGGCACGCATCCCGTTGTGCAAAGCTTCCGCTTGCTTGCCAACACAAGCACAGGGACGCACTAACTAAGGACTTCGATGCTGGTGTGTGTGTGGTTTTTTTTGGAGCTCGTTACTTTCAGCACTCTCTAATACACATGTTTCCTTGTTTGCTGGCAGCCTGGCTCACTGGCATACGCTTATCTTTTGGCGCGCGGTGTTTACACGCTTTTGCATTTGCTTTGCATATTTTGTGGCGCAAACACAGTGGAATTATGCAGTTTTTTCTTGTTAGAAAGACATGCATACACTTGCAAGCAAACACAAACACGAAAACGGATGTCAACTAAATAATAATGCAAATGCTGCTGCACACACACACACACACATACACCACACGTGTGTGCTATGTGTACTAATGCACCTCGTCGTTTGCATTTGTCTCCGCGCCACACAAAAAAACGCCTCTGGCTCTACAATTTCTCTGCCACCTGGTTGTGGGTTTTTGTGGTTTCTTCTAATCCTTTTAAAAGCTGTGGCGGCGTTTGTTTAAGCCGTGCGTTTTTTGCCGCGTCCTTTGTCAGGCGACTTTATTATAAATGCATTTATTTATGCCATTTTTGCAAGTTTGCAGGTTGCATTTTTTATTTGTTGTTACTATGAATGTTGCCACTTGATATTTTACATGCGCGAAAGTGTGTGTGTACGTGCGTGTTTTTTTTTTTTTTTGTTTATTTAGTTGAGGTGTTTGCGCAGCAAAAATTCACATTCTCGCATTTGCAATGTTTCTGGGCTGCGAGTTTAGTTTTTGCAATGTCGCGAATCAAGTGGCGTGTAGTTTAAATAATGGACTACATAGTACTTGCTACTAGTTGCTTGTTTGACTTGAGTTGATTACAAGCTTGCAAAAACAAAAATCAAAATATGAAGAAAAATTTTCACAGCCGTTTCGCACAAAAAAAAAGCAGAAAAACGCGAGCGTAGTTCTGCAATTGCACTTAATTAGCGGGCAAACAAGTTACAAATTTAGTTGAAGGCAATCAGTGCAGGGCGAAGGCTGGGAATAGATTGCATGGGCAGCAATTTTCGATAAAGAAGAGCAACTTAAACTTCAGTTTTTAGTTGGTTGATACTTAGTAGCCTTTGCCTGAGCATTGACTCAGCATCCAATTAGGGCAGTAAGCGCCAATTTGATACGCTTTCTATGGACTTTTAGATATTCAGCCTCCATGTGTATAAATCATTCAAATAATTTAGCAGACAAAACAATGACAAATTGGGAAAAAATTGTTTTTCTTTTGCCTTATAATTTTGGGGAATATGTCATTGTTCATTTGGAATTCGCAATGGGGCCGATTATCTGCTATCACGATTCGTTGGTATCTTCAAACCGCTTGGACTGGTTGATTAGCCTACTTAAGTTAATAATGGAGCATTTACATATATCAAATCTGGGTCGATATCGTATGTTTCATTTCTACGAAATTCACTTTTTGATACAAGTTTGTTTTACAACCCATAACACATCACCCGTTCAAATATTACAGCCTCAATCTCAATAGCTACCCCAAAAATTGGCTGTAAATTTTAACGTATGTGACAATGAATTTTTTTATTTTTCTTGACGAAATTATCATACTTTCTGCAAAAAATCTTTCGTTTAGTTATATTTCTAAATTATCTCAGCAAATCTAAACTTTGGTATTGATGGTGGTAGCCAAAGCAGAGAAAAATACAAAAAAAAAAACACTTTCCTGTAAAATTTGGTTTTTCTAACATACGATAATTTTGCGCAAAGGGGTCGATCGGTTAAAATCAGTATTGCCCTATTAGAGTTTCCATTCGAGTTTGCTCAAAAATTTTCCTTCTTCTACAGTGGCTTTTTTTGAAAAATATTGCCAAATTATATTAATTTCAATTGAAAACCTGAAAAATGTGAATTTACTAATTTGTTTGCTGAAAAATTAAAAGCAGCAAATTATAAATAAATAATTCACTACCGACAGCGTCCAGAATACCTATGATGATGACCGTTCTATCTTCTCTGAAATCGCAAAAAAATTCAACATAAAATTTAGGAAATACTTAAACTCAAAACTCTTCATTTTACACGCTTTTGATAATTTAAAGTTTTGAGAATTTTATAAGTTGCCCACATCTGGGCATTTGCAAGCTTAGCTTAGCTTACCGAGCGATTTGTGCTTTTCGAAAAATTATAAAACCCGCGTACAAAGAGCTCTGTTTTTCAACCAAAAAAATCTCAAAAAGCTACGCGAATTTTGAGCGACTTCAAACTTGCATTAACCCTCTTACTATCATAAGCTTATAATTAGAAAATCATGATTCATCGATGTCTAAATAAAAAAAAAAACTTGCTCTTAAATTTTTTATTTTGTTGTTTTCAACTAAACACAATTTTTTTTTTCTTTTTTCGGTTAAAAAAACTATAATTAATCGCATCATTTTTTCTAGACTAGATTTTTTCCTAGGATGTTTAAGTACTTAAACAAAAGATTCCAAACATTGTTTTTTTTTTTCAAAGACATAATTTTTTCCCAAAAATAAATTTTTGCATACATCAGGGTTTTATAATGCTGGTAGAAATAATTTTTCCCCTAAAACACTACTTATGACCCTAACATTTTTAAACTAAAAAATTATTATTTTTTTATTTTTATTTCCAAAATTAACTTTTCCGAAATATATAGTATATAACTTTTACTGCAAACTTTTTTCCTCCACAATAAATTTGTTTCTAATATCTGGTAACTTTTTTCTAATTTGGGTAAAAATATTTTTTTCCTAAAAACTGTTTTTTGCTAAATTATGTTTTTTAGTAAAAATTATATTCCCCAAACAAATTTTCCAAAAAAAAAAAACAAAAAATTTTTTCTAAAACCTTCAAATTCTTATTTTGATATATTTTTAAAATTTTGATACAAATATTTTTTTCCTTATGAGTGGAACCGTTAAATTGAATAGGCTATAAAACAACATGCCTCAAGATTTTCAAAAAATTCTGTCTAAAAAGTTTGGAATTTTGATTACAATTAGAGGATTCACAACATAAAAAACGATAGAGACAAAGATAGAGATAGAGAAAGTGATACGAAATAAAGATAGAGAGAAAAAAGATAGAAATGAAGAATGAGATTTTTTATGTTATTTAATGCATGTTATGTTATGTTATATTATGTTGTGTTATGTTACGTTGTTCAACGCATTTCACTTCAACCCACCACAGCCCACTGCAAATCATCCCTTATTATCATTTCAAATAACCTCACGTCATCTCTACTGAGCTCACCTTAACTCACCTCACCTGAACCCACCTCATTTTATCTCAACTCAGTTTTTATATACATATGTATATATATTTTGTTCATGTATATATATTTTGTTCATGCGTTATATGATAAGAAAATGCGTAACGCCCTCGACACAAAAAAAAATCTAAAAAATCAACGGCATTTTTTAGCTATTTGAAAGTTGCACTTTATTAGACTTAAACTAAATGGGCTACAAATTTGCATACCCGGAAATTTTTAAAAAATTCTGATTGAAAACAATGCAATTTTGATAGAAATTTTTTGAAGTTTGATTAATTTTTTTAAAATTCGTTATTTAAGTACATATATGGTTTCTGGTATAGACTGAATTATATTTAAATGAAAATTAATAAAAATAATTAAATAAACATAAGTTACAAATAGTATAATTTTGAATTTTGGGGCTAAATCTGTGACCATAGCTGTATGTACATATGTATGTATATTTTATTTTCATGAAAAAACTAACGTCAAGTTTTTACGCATCTGACACCTGAAACGTGCAAAGTTTTTTGTCACGTTTAAAGCTCAAAAAAGTGCAAACTGCAACTGTGAAACTACCAAAAGTTGTTAGCAAAATTGTATCGAGTTGCTCTTGCTATAGCTAGGTGTGTTGATGAAAACTTTTGACTACTAAATGCGAAGGGAAACACGAAAATTTGTAAGTTTAAATGTAAAAAAGCGCTACCTGCGGGCAATCAAAGCTTGAGGGACACCACTGTTAGTGCGAAAATTGATGTTGATGTGTCTATCTACTTTGAGCGTTGTTTACCACGCATAAATTTACTTGCTAAAGAAATGCACAAAATTCTATACACAACCACTTTGTGGCAAATTGTCGCATATTTTTTATAAACAACCAAAGCAGACACACGCATACTTACATACATTTAATGGCTTGTTTACTATACAGCTACCTAGAGTTGCAATAAACGGCCTGCCTAACTGCATGTTTGTCTGGAAAATATAACGAAAACTTTACATTAATTGCTTTTGCGACTTTGAAGCAGAACTCAAATAAACAGCTTTCATTTTTGAGCGTATCCTTGTGTGGTAGATAACACAAAAATAGTACTTTATACATAAATGCTATATACTAATTTTACTAAAAAATTGCATCATACTTATCTACTTGTGTTCACATATGTATGTATGTATGTATTGGCTCTTAAATACATTTATACATTTCACATACCATTCAGTGCTTGTTAGTCCTCAACTTTTTCTTCTACGTGTTTGTAAACGAAAAACCAAAAATTAATTAAACTTTAGCGCTGCTGTGGTAAAAAGCAGACGAAGACGAAGTCTTGCGGCTTGACAAGCTAAGGCGCAGACAGACACGACTTGACTAAACATTGTCGTTATTACGAAATGAAAGCCAAAATGGTTGGTAGGGAATAACGAAAATTTGCACAAGGCCTGCTTAGCCGAAAAAGGCGCTTGTAAGATATTTATAAAGGAGGAAATATATATGTACCGTATACATACATTTGTAAGTAGTTTGAATGTATGTGAATTGTTAGCGTTGCTTTCAAAGAAAATGGCAAGCAAAGAAGCCAATGAATGGCGTGTCTTGTTAGAGCGAATATTAGAAAACTCCAAAGCAATTGGCTTAGTTTTTGTGCACATAGTCTACTTTAAAGGCTTTCTTCACTGCTTTGTACTTGGCTAATATAAGGGAAAGCTGATTTGAAAAAGCAGGCATGCAGTCCTTACCAAAAACATTTGGCGAAATCTGGGAAAATTTATACACAAAATTAAGCCATAAGATGCGCTTTTATGAAGCTACATAAGTATATAAAATCCTATCAGCGTTCTTAAATTAAAAGCTTTGGAAGCTTTATCTGGTGTACACTGAACCAAAAGCACAATGGTTTTTTCAACCAAGTTATTGTTTGGTTTCTTCATGGTTAGTTCACCGATTGTAAGAAATGTGATTTAAGTTGAACATTTGAAAACAACTTCGTAGGTCTGGCTGTGGCTGAACGTGCAAAGGTGCTCGCTGTTATTTGTTGTCACCCAGCATGCTCGAGTACGAATGCCGTCAGCGGCAACACATAGTTTTTATTTTTTTTTTTTGTTTTTGGGTTTTCTTAATTACGAAAAAGCCTCTGTGAAGTACAGAACCAAATCAAACGACGAAGAAAATTGATGCAAGTTGAAGATTTGAAGGCAGATTTGTAAAGCGACTGTAGCTGAGTGTGCAGAGATGCTTGCTGTTATTTGCTAACTGTCAGAAGATGGTGCGGGTTCAAATTCGGTCAGAGGTAGCACATTAAAATGGCAATAACAATTTTTCTTTTGTATCTCCGAATTATGAAAAACGCCTGTGAAGTGCACAACATAAGCGTATTCAAACGAAAAAAATCGACAACCAAAAGCTTGGTTAATGTAAACAAAAGAGTTATTAATATTACCAAATCATTGTTGAAAATATCAACCAAGGTATTGTTAAACTTAACCAAAAATCACGTTGATTCCTTTTCAAGTCTGAATTTGGTAATATTAGCCAATTTTTGGTTGATTTTTTCTTCTCAGTGTATATGAATAGTTGTAGGGTAGATAGTAATTATCAATCACACCATCACACACATTTAACCAGACCCACCTTCCGACGTGTATTTCGTCCCGCTGAATCCGAATCTGGAGCCCGTTTGACTCATACACCCTCAAAATTTCGAGTAAATTGGGAAAATTTGAATTTGTGCCATTTGTTACGCCGACTCCGAACAGAGATGAGGTTTCAGTAGTTCATCTAGTTCAAATCAAGAAAACTTTGAATTGGTCTCATAATTTTATTTTTTTTTTGTCATTTTAATCAATGGTTCCTAGTTTAACTCGGATTTAAACATTCTTTTTGAAGTAATGACATTAGAGAGACTATTTCCTCTTGAAATTTTGCCAAAAAATGTTGGTGAATTGGGAAAATAATAAGAATCGATGTAAATTTCAGATTTATTCAAAAAATTTTCCACATATTTACAAACATTCTTCTTTCTAGGCCAATATAAGAACTTAAGATTTGGTAAAAAAAAATAACCGAGCTAAAAATAGTTTAGTGCCGAAAATCATGTGAAAATGGTTTTTTAAGCATAAGTTAAGAATTTGAGAGTGTTAGGATAGTTTTGAAAACAGTTTCGTGAATTACTCGGCCAGCTCTATGATCTGTACTAGCTCACTTAAAACGTTCGTGCAATTTGTTTTTTATTTTGTAACAGAGTGTTGTTAGTAGGCATTCGACAGTAGGGGAAAGTCAGCTTGTACCTTACATCAGCAATTACATACAGTGACGAACAGAAGTATTGGCACAGTGCATTTTTCGCAATATGTATAATGTTTTTTGTTCTAGTTTATTTTGGATACTTTAAAAAAAAAAATTGTTCATTCTACACCAGAAAACAAAATAATAAAATCTCTAAATTTTGTGCAAAACTCGGGAAAATTCATTAAATTTGCACACAAACATAACAAGTATGACAAAGTGCAAGTTTGAAGTCTATAGAAAAACGCGCTGATTTTTGGTAATTTTTTTTTCACGCAAGTTCTTCCGTACAAAGTATATTCGACAATTTTTTGTATGGAGAAAATGAGCAATACCTTCCACTAAAAAAATTGCCAAAAATCAAGGCAATTTTCTAGCAACTTTAAACTCGCATTTTGTCATACTAAAATTGAATGGATTATAAAACTGCATCCTTAAACTTTTTTTTTTAAATCTAAATAAAAAAGTGCAAATTAGTGTGCAAATTTAATGAATTTCCATGAGTTTTGCACAAAGTTTGGAGATTTTATTTTTATGTTTTTTGGTGTAAAAGGAACTATATTTTTATAAAAAATTATCTAAAATAAATTAAAATGAAAAACTTTGCATATATTGCGAAAAATTCATTGCGCCAATACTTTTGTTCGTCACTGTATCTTCAGCAAAGCTTCAGACTCTGGTAGAATAAGGCGAAAAATGGTACGAGTAGGTCAAAAAAACTAGTTTAAATTGAAATAACATTACCTTCACCGACTGGCGTGCTTCTTATGCTGATTTTAGTTCTATCGAGAATATCTCGAGGTGGTTGGTCCAAAAAGTTGACTAAAATTTCGCCATTTAACCCGGTATAGAAACTGAAGCCTACTTTCGTGGCACCTGGGATTCAGAAATTCCAGAAATGCATCTTAATTACAGGAATTCTGTGGCAAATTGTTTACTTGACAATTGATAGTTGTAGGACCAGACTAATAAATTACTAAAAAAAAACGTTTCAGTAATTTTTCTTTAACTTTTTTCGCCTCACGTTTAATAATGAAACGTTATCTTCTCGGAGCATTCGATTACTTTTGTCTCCTATTACAAGTATACAATATGCGGGTAAATCAAAAAATTTCTTTCGGTATTTTTTTTTTTTTAAGTCAGTGTTAATGCTGATGCAATATATTAAAAAGCAAAAATTATTAGTAATTATTTTTTTTTTGGGTATTTTATTACTTTGAGCTAGAAGTACCAATTATTTTCTCTTCAAAAAGGGAGGAGGTTATCAATTCGTCGAAATATTTTTTTTTATGTATGTTATCGTATAACTTTGGACCACGTTAACTGATTTCTATAATGGTGGTACCTGCGAGGTGTTTCCATACTAATTTGGTTTAGATCCGATCATTAGATCATGTAGAAAGTAACAATAGTCTTAAAATTTATATGAGCATTGAAGTCAGTTTTCTGTTTTGCTTAAAAATTACTTGTTAATATTTAGGGATTCATAAAAATCCAAATTGAGATTTAAATGTTACTTTGGCGCTGAAATTTCTCAAAAAACGGATTATACCCAAAGTATCTCGCAACGTTCCGATTTTTTTTATTTACCACAAACTCGAGAAATAAATAAAATACGATGAGCCATATCGAAAAAACTCAAAAAGTCCCGAAATATCCCAAAAACTCAATAATAGTTCCTCAAAAATTCTGAAATAATAGAGAAAAGTCCGGAATTTCCGAAATGTATGACACGAAGAATCCCAAAATTTCCCGAAAAATTTCAAAAGTTCCCGCAAAATAAAGCACATTCCGAAAAAAATCCCTAAAATTTTCCAAAAATATCTAGCATTTTTAAAAGTGAAATACGTTTGTTAAACTACATTGAGTCGTCTGTTTGATGGTTTAAAGCTTATGCTATAATTCTCTTAATTTAAAATATATATGTACATACAAAGTTACGTTTATGAACGTAATGACACGAGTATTTTTAAATGCCCAACATTGTCATTAAAAATTTAATGAAAAAAGTCCAAATAACCATCAGCGAAAAGATATTTTAAAAAAGCTCGTAACAACGCGAGTGTTTAGCCGTTTGAAATTTGTAATTCATAATAGCAAAACTTTATAGGCTAGAAAACTGCATACCCGAAAATTTTCTAAAAAACAAAACATTGGTAGAAAAGTTCGAAATTTTTTTATTTATCCAAAGTTTTGTATAAAGTTCGAAACTTTGATTTATGCTTATGTTTTTTTTTTATAGCATGAACAATGTTTTTATAAAAAAATTAGTTTAAAAACATGCATATTTAAAAAAAAGAACCCCCATGTGAACGCTTATTTGAGTCACTGTATACCCTTGCTCTCGTTGTTTTTATATTTGTACGTAACATATTCCTCATTCTTATTTATATATCGTCACCTGGGTGGAAGATTAACCTATCTCGGCAGCTAGTTCGAAAACCCTCTATCTCAAAATTTGTTTGAAGAACGCTCTATCTCACTTCAAAATGTATTGAAATCGTGCTGCAATAGGGCGTTTTTGAATCGGCAGCTGAGATAGAACATTTTTGAAACGAATTCTGAAATTGGGCGTTCTTAAAAAGTTTTTTGATATAGGAAGTTTTCGAACTGGCAGCCGAGATAGGTCGATCTTCCACTCAGCAGTCGATATGTGCATGTACCGTCGATAAATTATATACAAGCCACTAAATAGCAATTTTTAAATTTTACAAAGGAAACCTTTTTTACTATTGCTTGAAAATGTTTTCAGGACCTTTGTACAGACCCTAATAGTCGCATTTAAATTTTGACAAATTTATCAATAAATGGAAAAACATGTTATTATTACTTTTTGCATTGATATCATAAATATGTACATATTTATATCTGTGGCATTTTTATAAAAACAATTTACCTCGAGAATAGCCATTTTGCATTAAACGCAATATTTCTTCTAACTAGCCATTAGTTTAGTTTAAGATGCCTTTTCAATATAAGCTTAATATAAATATAAAATTATCCAAGTCAAAACTTTTCAAGTCACTTAAGTTGTTTTAATAAAATGCCACAAATATTTATTATCCTATAGTACGCGTATTTACATACAAAATTCCTTTCACATATAATTAACCAAATCAAACAATTCATTAAATGTTGCGCTTTTCGTTTTCCTTTCTTTTCTTCCTTATTTTCCATTGTCTCCTTGTTTTTTTTTTGGAACTGTTGAAATGTGTTAATTTGCGTCCTGCATCAAAACCAACAAATAATAACTACAAAAAATATACGAATCATCAAACCAATAACACGAAAAACTGGAAAATTCAATCAAAAACACAAACTCTTAAATACTTAAATATCCGTAAAAACCTAATTAATTTTGCATGGCCAAATGTTAAACGTAAATTTGTTTTTTATAAAACTATTAACGCACGCCCAATTAAAAAAAAAAACTACATAAATTACTTTTACAAACACGTAAAAATCTTAAATTCAATTGCAAACATTTATTAAATAAAAACTTTTAAAATTATTAAATACAATAAAACGCAAAAACGACTCAAAAAAAACACATTTGCAAATATCTAGTTGGCCTCATATCCACACCAACCAATTTTTGTCAATTTAAAGAGCCCCCACTGCTGGGACCCGGTGCTGCTTTTCCACAATTTGGCGCAGCTGAATTCCATCCCACCACACCGGAGAATTGGAAGGGCGCAACCATACATACGACCGGACTGATGAAGGAGCCAGCTGTAGTGCCGGGACGCAATGCACCGGTCGCATTCGCCGCACAGGGACAAGGACAGGTGAGTCGTTGAAGCATCGAATGCACTTCTTTACTATTCTTATGTGTATGCATATATTTCAGTATGCATATGTATGTAGTTGTAAACGTTAAATACTGTCACTTGCTGTCGATTTTGTCAGGCGTGTTGCGTATGTATCTGGTTGTTGGGGTTGCGTATACGCACTGGCGCTCGCACGCTTGCGCTGGCACAATCTGCAGCAACGAGGCAGAAAATCGGTAATGCAAGTGAGTGTGCATATCGTTGTTTATAGTACAAAACCGCGTATCGTTATTCTGAAAAACCGCGTAACTGACATTTGCTGCCAAAAATTGAATTTGCTCTCACAAGCTCTTGGCTCAATCCTCATCCATTCGTCCTGAAATATACTAGTCAGAAATGCGATTGCTTTATAAAAAAGAGAACCATTTTGAAATATGAGTATTTTTACTCTCTAGAAAATTATTTATGCAACCTCACATACGCGGTTTTGCATTATCTTGCATTTTGTTGATACGCGGTGTTGTACTTTAAACGACGATATGCGTGGACCTAAATATACAACATAATTACACCCTTATGCTTACGCTCGCTTGCAATACTTTCTTCATACTTTATGCATATGTATTTACTAGCATTACAGTACTATTTTATACATATTTATTCGTATTCAATCGTACATACAAACGCATATACATATACCATTGCATATTTTAATATACTCTTTCATTTCTTCTTCACAATATTTGCAATTAATTAACTAATTAATTAATCAATTTGAAAATAAAACCCGTTGGCCGTTTGTAGTTTATATACATTTATGGATTTTAACTTTAGGAAATTATACCTTCTCTCCAGGGTGCTGTCATGATGGTTTATGGCTTGGATCACGACACATCGAATACAGATAAATTATTCAATTTGGTCTGCTTATACGGCAATGTTGCAAGGGTAAGTCAGAAAATTTAAAAACCACTTTAGCCACAACAATTTATTTTACTTTACAGCATATAAATAAAATAAATTGGGGCATATGTATAATGAACATTTACCATAAATTGTAAATTAAGTGATTGCGTTGGATGAGAGGAAAATATGTATGTAGCAAAAACCTAACTCTGTTATAAAGCACATTTATTCACATGAAATTATTCATTGGAAATCGAAAAGTGCTTGTGGAAGAATCATTTAAATATTATTATTGCAATGACTACATTCAAAATTAACAAATTTTTTCGTAAATACCACCTAGCATTCATTCATTATACAATACTCGCAAATTCAATTCATTGTAAATACTTCAACGGCGTTGATTATCTTATTTGATGCTTAAATCAAAAGCTATGCGTCAAAAGGTCCCTTAGGTATTTATTGTCACTGAATTTATTAATGAAACGTTCAATAAAAAATGTATGCAGCGGCGATAGTTATGCAAATGTTTTATTGTTTTTATTTTTTGTAGTGTGCTATTGTGGTATTTCATAACAATTTCGGTACTGAATCTATATTTTTTTGAAATCACATATATTATTACACCGTGCGACAAAAACAAAAACATTTCAAAACACACGAAAGAATCGATATTCTCACGAAACTAAGGGCCAAATATAGTAAAACTACGTCTTTAGTTTTTCACTCTGGCGTCAAGATTTATTTCAAAGGACCTTGAAATTTAAAGGTATGATTAGTTGAAAAAATTATTTCAAAAAATGAGTGCAATGTAGGATTCCAATATGGGTACCAAATGAGGGAGAAAATTCTATAGAATTTAAAAACAAGAAAACTTTTCGGTTTACCAGGACGAATGAGTATTGAAAATGCGCTTTTAATTAATTTTATCTTTTTAAGTTAATAACGTTTGCTGGACTAACTTCGATGATGAGGTCGTATGTATATTAGACCTCAAACAATACATTTTTCAAAAATAAATATTGCGAATTTTCAAGGATATTTAAGAACAAAAATTTGTAAAGGAAATTTTCCATAACCAATCGTCCTTACGCACCAAAAAAAAAAAATCTTTTATATGATACCTTTTTGTAGTTTTTTGTTGCACTGAATTTTTAAAATAATTTTTTTAACTTTAAAGTCCTTTAAGAAAAAATTCAGACGTCGATGAGAAAAACAAGGTACGCAGTTTTACAATATTTTCCCATATTTTCGCGAATATATTCATTTTTTGTGTGTAAAATTTACTGTCGCACGGTGATATGTACATTAGACTGTCCCAAGAATATATTGTTTTTTTTTTTCCAAATTTTCATATGCATACCCCCTGTGTTTGTGCCTTTTAGCCTAAATTTCATATATCTATATGAAGTCTTATGACCTTAGGAGAACGATAACCCGTTCCGACTTTTAGTTAAAAATTTTTAGCCGTATTCATAAAAAATTAAGTAGCTTTCAAAAAGTTCTATAAATTGAAAATGTATGAAAACGCCGTCGGCCGCTGTGGTGTAGTGGTAAGCAGTGCGCGCTTCCACTCCGCAACGCCTGGGTTCAAGCCCTGGTCAAAGCAACATCGCCCCTCGGCAGGCAATGGCAAACCTCCGAGTGTATTTCTGCCATGAAAAATAGCTTCTCATAAAAATACAATCGCCAATCGGAGTCGGCGTTAAACTGTTGGTCCCTCCGCTTTGTGTGACAACATCAGGGCGCACGCCACAAATCGGGGGAGCAGCTCGGTCAAACACTAACATATGTGTAAGCGCCAAACTATTATTATGAAAACGTTCATTTTATAAAGTTATTAAGCCGTACTTTATTGTTTGTGAAGAAGGCCATTAGTTAACGTTGAATCAGAGTTACCAAATCGTCATTGAAGACTAGAGAAATGCGGGAATTACCATATGTTTCCCATATTAGACCGCATTTCTTGTAAATCTCCATCTCAAAATGTTTAATATGTTGGCATGATTGAATTTTTTTTGATTAAATATCCTTTGAAACTTCTTACCTGTCATATCCTTATATAACTAACTTATATAACTGAAACAAGTTTCTTCAAAATGCATTCAAAATTAAAATTTTGAAGGATAATATTTTTAAAGGGCATTTTTGACATGTGCCAAAAGGACAATTGAAAACAAATTTACAGTTTATTTTGTTTTGAATTCTTCTTTCAATTGATAACCATATATCCATATATTGTGTAACCTTTTGAAAATATATATTATAATATAGGTGGAAATCCTGAGTCCGGTAAAAAACCAAATGCAGTTACTAAATATTATGCCGTAATACTGCAGGGAGTATAGTAATACCGTATTTCCAAGAAATACCAAATTAACAAAACACGCCAACAACCCAAAGACAACCCAAAAAATTACAAAAAAAAACTTTCGTTTTTGGGACAATCTAATTACATATACATACATAAAAATTTTGGGTCAAATCAAAAGTCTGTGCGGATTTTGTGTCACTACTTGTTATTACGTTGTCCTATCTGCACTATATATCGACGCTGAATGAGCCCCTACATAGGTCGGCAGCCACTTCGAAAGTGCCCTATCTCAAAAAACTTTTCAGAATAGCCCTATTTCACAATTTATTGAACAAACACCTCTGAATTTTGTTGAAGAACACCCTATCTCCGAATTCGGTAACATAAAGGCATAAACGCCCGCTCTCGCTTGAAAATATATTGACAATGTGCTGAGATAGGGGCTTTTTGAATCGGCAGCTGAGATGCGTTCCCGTACTTCTCGATATTTTTCCCATTTTTTAGAGTAAATTTTTCGTCTCTAAATACCGGATCCGTTCCGGGTTGTACGAGAAAAGAACCTAATTGTAATATTTTGCGACTCACACTTTTGCAAAGTGCTTGGCACAGCTGTTCCTCCAATTTGTGATGTAATTATGATTTGTTTCAATATTCGCTCCGCCACTCCTATTTTTATCGCGCGTTCTCTTTTACCCGTCCTTTATCGCCGTCAAAATACTCGTGCGTTTTTCTTCGTATGCAACGACAGATATGTGTCATAAAACGAAAATCACTGCTCCAGAATGATGGTATCAACATTTTTTATAACGGCAGAATGCATCTTCAATGGTTACGAAAGGACGGACTGCATTTTGACTTTACATATATAAGGCTTTTGCAATTATTAAGTCGATTAAAGAACAGCATACTTGTAATATATGAATGTTTTAAATGCTCTTTATACTTCAGCGTTCATTAACTTCAAAGTGGTTCTTGTTAAAAGTCTTTCAAAACGCTCGATTTATAGATTTCATCTTTTCAACTCTTTTTCATCAAAATTTTATTGCAAATAATCTAACTATATTTCCTAGGCAAACATTTTTCTAGTCATAAATTTTTATCACTGACAGCGATGTTTTAAATTCATTTCGACAGATTAATTGTAAAAATTTCTTCGAATGCATACATACAATTGTACATATGTATGTATGTATTTACTACACGCAATGCAAAAGACTGCCGAATTTCTGTGAAATTTCATTCCGAAACAGATTTTAATTTTCAATAAAGAGACCCAGCATAAATGCAATGAAAAATGCAAATTTATACACTTTCTGAGCAAAATGCGCTGCATATAAAAAGCTTGTGCCGAGGCAGGCATGCAGCAAGCTTTGAAATATACATATAGTGCATTTGAAGTGAGGTGCAAATAATAGTGTATGTGCACAGCTAATACTCATGCACAAACAAACAAATGCTGTATGTATTCCAAATACAAATAAAAGCGCACGTCTATGGCTAGCTGTAGTTTGCTTTTGCGTGACCCCGACACATATATTATTTTTGTAGTATTATGCACCTGTGTCCGGCATGCATATGTCCTTTTTCTTACTTATTTATTTTGCTCGTATTTTATTGAAATGCCGTGCAAATGACCTGTGCAATTTTTCCAATTTATTTCCATTAAACTGCATATTTACTATGGCATTTAGTCCATGCCATTGTGTTTGCTATCGATAGGTGATAATACGTAATGTAGTTTTCCTATTCGATATTTGCACGTTTGTGTGCGTGTAGCATGTGTACACTTTACCAATGTTGTTGCCTGCCAATATTTAACTGGTTTAGTTGCAACTAATAGATAAAGTAAGTTTGACGTCGTTGACTCTGTGTTGGACAATCGGTCTAACTATATATACTTGCATTCGAAATGTGTCCATATGCATTCATATTTACATACATTCATTGTGTTGCTTATCAAGCTTAGGACTTCGATAAAAAGTTCGCAAGCAAGCAAGCTAAGTAATACTCACTACGCATATTGATTGAGGTGGATACTATAGATAATATGCATTTGTGTGAAAGTTTCAAATAAAGTTGGTCCCTAAGAGCTGTGTAAACAAACTGAGAATAGAATAATTTGTTTATGCTGGTAGGTAAACTCAGATGTCACTATACGTAAATATAAGAGCGTAGAAATGCATACACATACACAGAGAAACTTTCGTTTTCAAATTCGCATGTAACGTTTTACATTTAAAAACGTTTTGACCCAGGTTCTGCACCTACGATATTTATTTTAATTTTGAGAATGCGAAATTTTCGATTCAATTTCCAAAAGTTCATGTTTTGTTTTTGATACGCACATTTTCAAACCGTTTTAAAAAGACGTTGATACGATATCCTGTTAATAAGTCTAAAATTCTTCATTAAAAATATAATAATTTATTTTTATTAAATACACAAGTCATTTGGTATATGACATTGTCAAAAATATTTTGATATATACTTATAAATAGGTTACAAAATTTAATAAATGACATACAGATGTTTTACTTATACTATATGCCTGCATACGGATGTTCCTGCCTCACCTCCAAGCTGGGCCTGGTAATTTTGTTCCCCGCTGGTCAAATCCTGTAATTTAAAACAAGAAAGTTTAAAGTTATTATTCAATAACCTATAAGAATTTGTTTTTGCAAGTTACTCTTACCAAAGCCTTTTTCGGTCGAAGAAGTCGACCGTATCACCATTGTCCCTTCTATATAGTTAGGTGGTTAGAATGGCGGTATTGTTTGTATATACTTCATCGCCTTTTTCTGAAGATTGAACTAACTTATTTATCTGAACATAATTTTCCGGCAAATGATGGAAACATATGAAATGTTTTTCATTATAGCTAGGTAGCTTTTTAAATTCTAATGCAAAACATTTTAGTTTGAAATATTTTTCATACTTAATTGACTGAAAATAAATTATGTCGCACTACAATTCGTTGGGACAATGTTCTAAAGTGTTTCATTTTAGTTTTGAATATACGCATTTTTGGCGTTATTTCTTTAATTTCGTTTGTTCTCTTGTTCTTGTTAAAAAAGTTTATATTTTATAGCAATCGTTTTTGCTTTGCGAATTTTTCGTTTTAAAGTCGTAAATACAAATACTGTAGTTTATTATTTTGTATGAAGAAAAATTATATAAAAAAAAATTTTACAATTTCTTTTAAAAATTTGCGTTTTACCTGTATCANACAATCGTTTTTGCTTTGCGAATGTTTCGTTTTAAAGTCGTAAATACAAATACTGTAGTTTATTATTTTGTATGAAGAAAAATTATATAAAAAAAAAATTTTACAATTTCTTTTAAAAATTTGCGTTTTACCTGTATCATTTTCTATGTGTACCTACAGTGCCGGACAAAAGTATTAGCACAGAGAATCTTTCGCGATATATGCAAAGTTTTTTATTTTCAGTATTTATAATAAAAATATAGTTCGTACTTCACCAAAAAACAGAAAAACAAAATCTGTAAACTTTGTGCAAAACTTCGGAAAATTCAATACATTTGCATTCAGATTGTTTGGAAAAATTCTAAATAAAGCCCATTAAATTTTAGTATAACAAAGTGCAAGTTTGAAGTATTTGAAAAATCCCGTTGATTTTTGGCAATTTTTTTAGTGGAAGGTGTTGCTCATTTTCTCCATACAAAAAATAATTGTCGAAGTACTATGTACTTTGTAAGGAAGAGCCTGAGTGAAAAAAAAATTCAAAAAATCAACGCGATTTTTTAGCAACTTCAAACTTACACTTTGTTATACAAAACTTAGATGGGCTATAAAAGTTGCAAATTTATTGAATTTTCCTGAGTTTTGCACAAAGTTTAGAGATTTTATTTTTATGTTTTTTGGTGAAGTACGTACTATATTTTTATGAAAAATTATCGAAAATAAATTAGAATAAAAAAACTTAGCATATATTGCGAAAAATTCTCTATGCCAACACTTTTGTCCGGCACTATATATAGATACATATGTATGTTTATGTATGTTCTTATAAGAATACGCAGATGCAGTTTTTGGAGTACTTTTTATTGAGTTCTTATCATTTTCTTCGTATACATTCATGTACATACATAGTTGTTTGTTTGACTCTAAGCAGCTGCAACTTTGTTGCCATTTAATATCTGTTTAAGTGCTTTACGGTTCATCGAAGGTTCCTCTTCTTACATTTACTTATACACATGTACATATGTATATACGAACATTAGACTAGATAACTCCCAAGACAAACAAAGAAATCGGTACTGTTTTTCCCTTGGAATTATAAAATCTATTATATTTTAAGACTTACGCCAAAATATTTCGGAAAAGTACTAAATTTGCGTGAGTCGGACCAATTTGAAAATAACTCCAAAAATGGAGTCTTATGAATAATAATAGTTTCTTAAAGTTTTTTTTTTTGATAAGAAATCCCCTCAGATAGCATAAAAATTTAAGCTTAAGAAATAAAATAATCAACGGAATCATAATAATGAGACTTTTGATGCTGTTTTTGAACTTTTTTCAGAGATTGGTTAAAAAAAAACCTTGAATAACTCAGCCATAACTTTACATATTTACACTTATGAGGTATCATTGGAAAGGTATTTTCTCACACCTCTTATTTCTTTGAAAATAAACATATTGAAAGTATAAAGAGAAAGGTAAGATTAACGAGCTTCATTCGTTCTTTGAATTAAGATGTTATCATATTTGCAAAAAAAAGAAATGGAACCTCAATGAGTTTATTTGCAAATAAATAAAAAGGGTGAGAAAATGCCGTTCCAACAATACCTTATATGTAAGTCTAAATCGGTATAGTTTTCGCCCAGGAATTCAAGTTTTTCTTAAACCAATCTTTGAAAGACGTTCAAAAACAGTATCAAGAATCTCATTATTATGATTCCGTTAAAAAAAATATATATATATGAAATACAAACTCAAATTTTCCCGCTTTTTATAATCGAAACTGTATGGTGGAAAGTGTGTTCTAATATCTATTTGATATACAAAAAATGATCACAGCTGAATTTTTTGCTGATATACATATTACATACATATGTTCCATTTAGTTAAACAATATAAGAATATTGTAGTATGTACCACAAAAACGTATATTTTCTATAAAAAATCATAACTCGGAAAAAAAAATCTTCGCTATTAGAGATTTGGGTTGATTGTAGTTCAAAGTGTCTCTTTCCCGGTAAAAAAGTTTGAGAGAAAAAAAAAATACACTTTTTGAGAAATTAAATTTAAAAAAAAAAAATTGCACTTTTTGTTTATTGTTAAATAAAAAATTTTAAGTAATGAAAATGAATAATTATATCATTCTATCTTGAAGTGACTGACATTTGAGTAAAAACATTGTTGGAATCTATTAAATTTTGACAAAGTTATGGGCATTTTAAAAAATCATTCTCACTGTCAATTTCGAATAATCGATTTCTGCCTGAAAAACAAAATCGCGTTTAATTCGGCCGAAAAATTTTTCCGAACCAAAAGAAAAAATACGTGTCTCATTATTTGGACCAACAAACAATGTATTTGAGTTTGGTCGAAATTAAAAATCATGCTCGTACCTGACCGGTTGTCTGGAAATGGAAAGCATCATATATAATTTCTTGCAGATTGTTTAGGCTTAAACTATTTTATTATCTGAGGGGGTTTTTTTCAAAACATTCTTTAAGAAACCATTTTTATTTATAAAAAAAAATCCAATTTTGGACTTATTTTCAGATCGGTCCAGCTCACGTAAATCTTAATATTTTTCAGAGATATTTTGGTGGAAGTCTTCAAAAATAATACATTTTGTAATCGCGGCGAAAAAACCGCAACTTTTTTGGTGGTGCATTCTAACGTAGGTACATACATAAATGGTCCTTGGTACTTCGTCCCAAAATGAAAAGCGCTTCTAATAAAATAAAGAACAGGGCTTTAATAGTCTGAGACCCGCATAGGACGCGACCTTCACCCATCTGTTTAATGATGAAATCAATTTTGTATAATATTTAAGGTGCTAGGAAATATTTCGCGAGCGGGTTAGCCGAAAAAATTCTAGCCAGGATAATTTTAATTGTATACTCAAAAATTATTATTTTATTTTTAATTTTTCACTTATTTGTTTACGTGCTGAACAGTCAGTGGTCTTGATCATGTATTTTAGCTATTAAAGATGGCAATAAAAACAAATTACTCAACATACTTTAGAAAGCGACACATTTTTTTCTAACTATTCTGAAATGGCGTTATTGACATTTTTCATATGATGTGACCATGAAGTCATCGAAGTATGTAATCTGTTTTTATTGACATTTTTAATAGCAAAAAACGCATGATCGAGACCACTGTTCAGTAGCCAGCCCTCCGGATCTCGATTTATATATTAACAAGCTAAGCTCACAAAAAGTTTCAATCGATTTGAAGCATGGTGAGTGTTTTGTTCATGAGCTCTCCGTCTAATGTTGTGTTACTCCTTACGCACGCAGCATTTCTCTTATAGCCTGATTCTTTGAGTTGAAATTTTAAAATTAATCATTATTTGTGGGTCTTGGAAATAATGGCTTGTAGAAGGCATTTTTTCCAAATTTTGTGAAGATCTTTTAATGCAACTTCCATAAAAGTCTTTTAAAAGCCAAATGTATTTTCAAATCGGTCCAACTCTCATAATATTAATATTTTTATATATGTATGTATGTATGTACATATAAATCGAAAATAAATTTGGCTGATCTGTGCAATCGCTTACTATTTTCGGCCTTATGTCACCATTGCCGTTTCTTTATCCCCTGCGATGATTTAAAAATATTCAAATAAATACCACATTAAACGAAAATTTTAAAACTCTTAGCACCACAAGCACAGCAACAACAGAACTTACCACCTCGCTATATTACGCTTTGCTTGCAGAAATATTTACAACTTATACTCTGGCGACAAAAACTAAGTAATAAATATACGTTTTATGCAAGAAAGTTTCAATATAAACTTTCACAACACTTAAGTGCCACTTCAGCATTAAAATTGATCCAATTAAAATTATTAAATGGAGAGAATGAAATATACTTGTGGAAAAATACTGGTATGGAAGAAATGCTGAAAGGGATTCAAATTTAAATTATGGAATTCGAGAGTTTTAATGAAAATGAACCTACATGAGTATGTTTATAAAATTATTGTTATGAATCCTTAATTTTTAATATTATAAATCCGAAAGTGAGTTTGTTTGTTAACTATAGGATAGATTTTATCAAGATTAGATAGGGGGCGTGGCATTTCCCATACAAACGGAATTTTTCGTACTGCAAATCGCAGGAAATATTTGTGATAGAGTACTGGATCTTGGTATGGAGATACATATGTATGTATATAAAATCAATTCCATACTCTTGGATGAGGGCTGTTCCCTTTTGAAAAATCAAACCCAACTTGAATTAAGTGAATTATTTATTTGAAAATATTTTGAAAAGGGTTGCCACCTGTTGAAAAATCAAATTTAAACTAATTATTCGCAAGCTATCTGAAAAATTAAAATATGCGTGCCAAACGTAAGATTGTTAAGAAACCTTCAGATTTCAGTGTTTTACAAGGGTTGCCACCCGATTAAAAATGAAATTCAATTAATTTAAATGAATTAGTCCAAAACGTGTATCAATCGAAATGGGTTTGAAAAGGGTTTTAGTTCTAAACTACATGAAGGAGGGTTGCCACCTGTTTGAAAAATCAAATTCTACTTGAATTAAAAGCGTTAGGTAATTGGAACAAGTAGAATTTTCTAAGGTATTTTAAGAGTGTTAACACCTGTTTTAAAACTAAATTCAGATACAATTATATTATAATTTTAATGAGTTATCACACTGTACTTCCGTTTAAAAGCATTTTCGATTAATTATCGAATACTGAACAACCGATGCAGTTTTGTAAAATACTCGACATACATACATATTTTTGCAAAGTTCTTATTCGTTCGTTCTTGATATCAATACATGAAAAAAATCTGTATATAATCGATATTTAGAATCATCCAAAGCTATACATAAATAGTATATGTACACCAGTATAGGACCATAGATTTACTTAATAAAAATGTTTATCTACCAATGAATTTGATATTTTGGGCTTTGGGAAAATATCTATAGCTTTATACGTATTTAAAGAATTCACAGTCTGGATGCAGTCTTAGGGTTGTAATCATATGAATGTTATAATGGTTAAACATACATATCATGCGTCTTAATTATTTTTTAAAATTCTTGGTATTACGACAATGCAGTACCAGTCACCTTGTGCTATCATATAATTCTTTTTAGCTAAGATTAATTACTACTTAGCCATGTTTTATATAGTCGATAACCGTGTTAACAATTGTCATAATGAATCATTAAAAAATTATAGATAAATTAATAAATTTTTCATATCATCCGTAACCTCATTAACAATCGGTCATGATAAGTTATTAATAAGATCTCACGAATATTAGCACAACTTTTTACTTCGACGAAAAAAGCACTGCCCTTGCCATCCTTATAAATTTACAACTTTTTCTCTTTACAATTCGCATGCATTGTCCCGTCCCTCGAAATCCAGGCCTATCCCTAAATTCGTAGATATTGACATGTTGATGGCTACTCAATCAACCAGTCACCAAGCCACAAATCACAAGCCTTTCCAACGGCATAAACAAGCTGTCTGAGGCTATGTGTGTGCATATGACTGTATGAGTGTATAATAAATGAGTGGCAAATTTGCTAACTCAGGCCTCTCAGGCTAAATTACAGGTGGGACTATCGATGAGGCACTAAGCATGCATCATTAGTTGCTGTTCCCAAGGCGGTGCTCAGTACGTATGTACATACATACATATTCATGTAAATAGAAGATGACTAGTGAAAATTAGAGAGCAGCACAACAGGCGTGAAGAATGATGCCATACAAGCAAACTGTACAAACATACATATAGAGGACAAATAGGATAAAAATAGAAGTAATATGAACGGTTTGACTGGAAAAAACGTTGCCTAACTCCAGGCGCGCTAGTAATGTGCGAAAATGTTTACATATGTATGTATGATTGGCAAAAACAGCAACAATATGAATACAAAACCGGTTGCTCAGCATTATTGACTGCCCCACCAGGCATTTCCCTGCTATCCATATACATACAGTGCCGAACAAAAGTATTGGCACAGTGAATTTTTCGCAATATATGCAAAGTTCTTTATTCTAATTTTTTTTGGATAACTTTTTATAAAAATATTGTTCATTCTACACCAGAAAACATAATAATAAAATCTCTAAACTTTGTGCAAAACTCAGGAAAATTCATTAAATTTGCACACTAATTTGCAACTTTTTATTCCGATTTTTTAGAAAAATTCTAAGTATGCAGTTTTATAGCCCATTCAAATTTATTATAACAAAGTTAAGTTTGAAGTCGCTAGAAAATCGCATTGATTTTTGGTAATTTTTTTTCACGCAAGTTCTTCCATACAATGTAATTCGACAATTATTTTTTGTATGGAGAAAATGAGCAACACCTTCCACTAAAAAAATGCCAAAATCAATTCTAGCAATTTAAACGGATTTTACTAAATTAATGTTAAACGCATATTGATTTTGAAACAGTAAGTTGCAAAGTTAGTGCGCAATTTAAAGATTTTCCTGAGTTTTGCACAAAGTTTAGAGATTTTATTATTATCGTTTTCTGGTGTAAAATGAACTATATTTTTATAAAAAATTATCGAAAATAAATTAGAATAAAAAACTTAGCATATATGGCGAAAAATTCACTGTGCCAATACTTTTGTACGTCACTGTACATACATACTGTACATGCGAACTTATGCAAATATGCGTTGGAATATTCAAGTGAGATAGGCATTGTTAGTATAGCAGCAAGACAATGCTGCTGCTGCTGCCAGCCGCTCATGAAATGCCAATCAGCATTAATCAATTGACCTACCGCAGCTCAGTATTTATCCTTTCGGCACACACACATAATGGCTTAAACACACACACATAGGCAGGCAGTTGCCACCATTTCAACCACAACATCCATCCGTCCATTCGTCCATCCGCTTGGTTTACCGGTCTGGTTATCAGCTTCCCAAAAGCAGCTCCAATACAACTCCACTGTGTGCTATAAAAAAGCAGCAATACCAATACAAACCAGTATAGCTTAGCTATATATATATGGGTACATGCGTGCGATCCATGTCAACGTCAGCACAATTAACTTCTCTTTATGCTTTATTTGGTATAATGGGAATTTCACTTGCCTTTTTGTCTTATTTGACGTTCCTTGATTTTTTTTTGCGCCCTGCTTTACTGTTGGTGTCTTGTTTACCATTTCATGCCGTTGCTTTTTTAGTTTTTGTTTTGTTTTTCTACTATTTTGCCGAAAATTTCTGAAGTAAAGAGATTACATTGCCCAAAATTTGGTTGGCTTGCTGTCAGAAGCTTCATGTCCTTATATCGAGATTTAGGCATAGTTCTAGGAGATTGGGCTCACATGCACACGCTCATAACAAAGTGATATAATCTTATAACCAAATGGGAAGAGTTTGAACGCATGAGGATAATAAGGATTTTGAAATTTATTATCGAATATAAATTTACAGCACATGAAGCTTTTATAGTTTTTGATTCATATGTTTATATACATGCTTGCATACATATGTATGTACATACATATTTTTATACGTGTATTTGTGTATTGATGCCCTTTTTGATAGTTTGTTAAATTGTCTCTTTTTCTGTAATTTATTTGAGTAACTTAGCAATAAATTTTAGTAGATTGTCTCGAAATCAGCGCAGCTTTATACTGTTTTCTACTCGAATTAATTTGGCAAGTTTAAACTTTAGACATTCGAATGGATGAGGTGTATTCTATTTACGTAGTATTTGTCTAGAAAGTACAATGAATTATGTATAAGTACAGATAAGTATGGAGTATCACTTTTTAATAAAAAGCAGACACATATTAAAAATTATATAATTTTGATTTCTGAAACGGCAAGAAAAATTTATTTAAAAAATCCAGAAATTCAAAATTTGCTCCTATGTACATAAACTCAAACAGTCAAGCCGATTTTCCAAAAAAACTTATTTTCATCTTAGTTCGATGCATCTTTGATTAATAAATGCCAACTTTTAGGCCTCCCTTCTATGTTAATCAAGGATTATATTTATACCAAAGAAAATAACAAACAAATATTTAACTTTTCTTAAGACAATGAAATGGCTATAAAAATAAATTAATGAGGCGAAGAATTGATAATGTTTTATGATTGGCCAGTCATCTAACCAGGCTTAAGCAGGTCATCCAAATTACCAAATAGCCGATAAAAATAGCCAAAGTATTTATGCATCAAAGGCATAGATCAGAAGTTAATAGCCATGTGAGTAAAGAATTTAATAGGAACAAAAGAAAAATGTTTTACAACGCATTGAGAAGCGTTGAAAAAGCAGTCAAGCAGATTAACACAATTATGTCAGCAGAAATGTTGAAAAGGGTGGAAAACGGCGGTCAGGCAGTATATTAAGTGAAAAAAATAATAATGGACCAAAAATAAGGGCAGCAGCAAACATGAAAACAATAAGATACGGAGACATTAAAATATAGCAAAGAGCGTTAAAAACAAAAGCCGTAAGCAGCAGAAGCAAAAGCAGCTGTTATCCTACAAGAAAAGACAGCAACAGCACCATTCATTCTCATTCTCATCATCAGCATTTAAATACATCATCATCGCTAACACAATTATTTTCCGCTGTGCATTTTATGACATTTTCGCACGATTTAGCACACACAGAATTTAATTACTCGTAAACGGTGACAGTTACAAAAACAATATAAATGTGAATGGCAGCGTAAGGGAGTAGACAAAGCAAGCAAACAGCAAAATAATGTCAAAGTAACAACTGTGTTATCACTGTCATCTAACGCCCTTGAGGCAGGCGAGATTTTGAATTTGTGCTGCAACTAAATCAGTTGTAAGCTAAAGCTTATACCGTCTCTACAACTACTTTAATTTCCTTTACATTTCACAATTTACTCATTAAAAGTCCTTTTGGAGGAAATCATACATCACCTTCTTAAGCTTGAAAGCCTAGTAACGTTTTTCATTGCTCGAAACTGTCAAAGTAGGTATGTGCATTTTTCCAGAGGTGGAGGCTTTTTAACGGAGTTCAAGTAGAATTATGTTCTTGTTCAAGTAATTCTGCACATACTCCTTGCATTGTATACATTTGTTATCGTCGTTCACCCATGGGTGCGTAGTCGAAAGATCTTTTAATTGCAGCATCGTCATTTATACGTACGGCACGCCCTAGGCCCTAGCCAGTGCAATCATAGTTTTATAAGCTTAATGAAGTATGTCCTTGTCGTCGAAAAGCTCCTACCGTTCGTCATTCAATCTTCTTCAGTACCCGTCGCCAACTCGAACATGGCCACAGATCTTGGGAAGAATAGTTTTACAGTGGTAAAAACGGTCAATCTAGGTGTACTTGGGACTTTGCACCGTTTTCAACAATAGTTGGCGAGCTATAAACTTCATTAAAAGTGAGATTTAATGTATTAAAACTTGTAAACATGTGCCTCTTTCCAACGCAAAAATGGTTCTCAGTTCTGTAAAGAGTTCAAACCGCGTAGCATATTGTTCTGCCGGCTTGTAAAGTAGCGGTATTCAATTGTTTTGTTCTGAGTACACTATGTAGAGGTAAGTACAATATGTGCAGCCAGTTAATACATTTAAATTATGCGGTAGACTTACCAAAAGTTACGCATAAAATAACCATTAAACTAAATTTTTGCAATGTTGTAACTTTTTTCTCCGTGTTTCTCCGCCTCCCTAGCCATGTGGATTTGAAGTATAATATCTACAGAGCATGCTAAAAATTAAATCACATAGGGCTATTATATTATCCCTCATCTCCTCAAAAAAAACTGCGTTTCCTACCCTCGTGCGTGTGCCAGATGGCTGTAAGCGCAGATCTAGCGAATCTTCCGAACTCCTGGAAATGGAAAAGTAAAGCTACCTACGATTTGAATTTTATTCTTTCCTAATTTGATTACACTGGATCACAAATTTCAATTTGGTTTTTATTCTCCCGGCGCCACTATCCAATTTGTATGTAGAATCGCCCGCTGATTCCAAAAATCGAGTTACTTTTTTATTCTATGGATACGTTTTCGAGTTATTTTCAATTTACCGTTATTCAGCTTAAAACAAAACGGTAGTCACTTATATCTCATGAACAAATTTAACAAATTAAAAATGGAATACGACAAATGGCAGCTAACAAAGAAAATTTCCATAAAACCGTCTAAGTATAGACCACTTTCCGATAGGACTGATAGTTTCTGACAAATTAATTAATCATTCCAGTATTTTTTTTTATGAAAAAAATTAAAAATCAAGTTTTATCAGAAGAAAAATTTAAAAAACTAACAGGTGCTGTTTCAAATTCTTGCAGTTGTGCTAAAGCCTGTTCTTTTACAANATGAAAAAAATTAAAAAACAAGTTTTATCAGAAGAAAAATTTAAAAAACTAACAAGTGCTGTTTCAAATTCTTGCAGTTGTGCTAAAGCCTGTTCTTTTACAAACAAATAAAGTTACTAATGAAGCAAATCGATGGATAAATAAAGAAGTAATGAGTGGTCAAATGAAAATGCGCAAAGATTTTNATGAAAAAAATTAAAAATCAAGTTTTATCAGAAGAAAAATTTAAAAAACTAACAGGTGCTGTTTCAAATTCTTGCAGTTGTGCTAAAGCCTGTTCTTTTACAAACAACTAAAGTTACTAATGAAGCAAATCGATGGATAAATAAAGAAGTAATGAGTGGTCAAATGAAAATGCGCAAAGATTTTTTGTATGAGAAATGAGCAGGAAATAGTGTTACCCATACGCCATGTACTCATACTTAAGCAGCACGCTTTTATATACCCATATTTCATACAAAAAATCATTGCGCATTTTCATTTATATATCCATCAATTTTCTTCATAAGTAACTTGATTTTTTTTTGTAACAGAACAGAACCTGTTTGTAAAATTTTTCCTATGTTAAAGTGTTTTTTTCATATCTACATTAAAAAAAAAATAAATCTGGAATGATTAATTAATTTGTCAGAAACTATCAGACCTATCGAAAAGTGATGTATGAACGGTCTATGTATTTAAGTTGAATAACGGTAAATTGGAAATATCTTGAAAAGTTATTCACAGAATAAAACATTAAGTCAATTTTCGGAATCAGCGAGCAATTNGACCTATCGAAAACTTATTCACAGAATAAAACATTAAGTCAATTTTCGGAATCAGCGAGCAATTCTTTATAGGAATTGGATAGTGGCATCCATTGAACATTTTTGCCGCAAACCAGTGTTGTTTTTCTTCTACACCGAGAGAATAAAACACATTTGAAACAAATACTTGTAGCTCTTATAAAATTGTAAGGAAAAAGTACTTACAAGAAAATCTTTAATACAAGAATATCATGTTTATTTCAAAAATTGTCTCATTGTTGAACTAACAGCGCCGCTCTTCGCATAACAGTTGACACGCTGTTAAAAATAAACAAAAGTAAAACTGTTGACAACAAATGTAAAGTGGTTGGATTAAAAACTTTCGCTATTGAATTTCAGTTCCAAAAGCCACGCTGTTGATTTAAAAGTAAATCTTTGCGCCAACAACGAAATTTACAAGAATTATCGGTACTTCTAAAAGTAAAATTTTTGTGACAACTTTAATCGTAATTGAAATTAGCGCAGAACCTGTTGAGAAAACTAAAGCCGCGTCATTTCTGTGGCAATTGTTTTACGAATCAGGCGTTCCTTTCAAGTTTAAAAATATGGATATGAATATTATAAATGTGCTCGAAGAAATTTGTGTGAGAGTCAGCAGATTCCAATATCTTATGTTGAATTTGAAAATGATATACTTGGAATGGGGATTATCTAGCGACGCCATACAAATTTTGTCTGAGTGTTCAATTAAATCCGTGGAGATATTAAAAATGACATTGATGAAATTTTTAACAGCAGGACCGTCATCGCAGTCAAAAGATATCATTATAAGTAAGTATTGCAAAGCTTCATATTATCATGTCCTTAATAAATATTACATCGTATTATTTCCTAGATTCAAAGCACTTTTATTTGTTCAATCTACTTTACTCAATAATATTACCTCCGCGAATCAGTAAGATATCCAAGCCACCAATATCTGACGCTCAAAACGACATGATAGTATATTTAATAAATCTAAATAATTTCAAACAAAAAGAAGACGAAATGAATCACTGTGCCATCCAAGAAAAGTTAACACTATAGCCCCAAAGTTTTTGTTATTGGTGATTCAGTCGAAAACCTGTCAGAGTTTTACGTCTATTTGGATGGCTTACATTACAAGGTACCAATTCCAAAATTACAAAATATTTTTTCTAAACTAAATAATGTTCAGTGAGAAGTACTTATTTCACCAGTGTTCATATTTGCTCTATTTGTATTAACTTTTTCACGCTGTAAAATAATTTAGTTTTTCATTATAATGAGGAACATAAAACTCCAATAACTTATCAGCACTTATTGCGATAATTATTATTTAATTTCCAAATATGTATAAAATAAACTTACATTGTTTACTTTATTATATTATATACATATATACTTAAAACGTTTAAATAAAAAGTTCTTTCAAACCAAAACCAATCAATTGAGTTTACATTAAAATTTTTCTCAGCGTACGCCAGAAAGATTCCACCTTTTTTCCAACAATTTTCACTTTTTTCCTAACAAATTAGTATTTGAATGAAATACGTAAGTTCTTACCGCCAAAGGTGTTCGTCGTTGGGACCTCAAAGTCCAAGTTTTAATTCAACAGCTTCATATTTTTGTAGCAACGACCTCCACTGTTAACTCAAATAAAAAGTATTTAAAACAACAATTTATACACTTTTAATCGAAATACGAAAATTCTAGGGTTAAGTACTAATTAAGTTAAAAAATTAACAGTCTTTGCGCTGTTGCTTCAAATGCAAGTAGTTGTTGGGTACGATTTAACCAATAAGAGTTGTTCCAAATACATATAAAATTGTTGGATGTACAGTTTTTTTTTCTCGGTGTATTAGACTTTGAATTTATAGAAATTTATATACATATTACGTTTTTTATTGCACAGAGGCGGACCTTAGCTGCTAAATGGTAGTAATGTATTGTTCACTCAAAATCGCTACACGTTCCAGTTCCTGTACAGCAATTGTTGGAATGTATTAAAAAGTTTCAATGCAGATCGTTAGACAATAGATCTACCATTATGAGGTTTGAATTTCATAGTAATGGCTTTTAATTTGACAGTTTAATCGTCTTGGCAGTGGCTGCTCAAAAAATAATGTTGAACAAATTTGTTGAAAATCCGACAATTTCGAGATCAAAAATCATATTAAAATTAAATATACCAAAAAATTCTAATTTTCCTTCAAAAATCAATGAACGGATTCCTTCGCTTAAACTAACATAGTAAGCTAATCATCAAAAAAGATCATTTCGCACCAGCTTAAGGATAAGGCTCTTTACCTCAATTAGAAAAAAAAAACGGCTTATCAGAAGAAGATCGCGCGAGAGAATTGGAAAACGATTATCCACAGTTCAGCGAATGCAAGCTATGGCAAGATTTAAACCTTATCGAGTTATAATATACAAAATTCTGTTAGATTAAATAAATTTTATAACAAAAACCGCAGCCGTTTAATTTACCCCAATGTTCACACCAAATGTGGTATTTTTTTAATGATGACTATAAAAAACATGTTTAAACCTTCACTTCGGTCAACTCCCGCGTTTAAATGTTTTAAGCTAAAAAGAAACAGGGTGATATCCTCTCCAGACGGGGGGGCTTAAAGGAATAACATACATTTTTTTGCAAAAGTAGCCAATCCAACAAACAGTCCCAAACTCTGGCCTAATAAGAGGAGCTGGGCTCTCGTAGAAAGCGAAATGAAGGCCACACAAAAATGTGACCAAAGGCCTTCAAGACTTTAAGATAGTGGGCTATTAAAATAGCTGCGTTAGACACTAGTATAAAAACGCTATATGACGAGGTTCTGCAAAAATCCAAACTTCTTATTAAAAAATTATAATTCTTTTATCTTTACCACTCTTTGCGAATTTGTGGTTAATTCTAAAAATAAAATGCCTCATTTATTTTTGAAAATGTGACAATTGGTTTAAAACCTTTAATCACCGAACAATTTTATTTGCGCAGTCCTTAAGTTTTAAATTATTATTTTTTGGTTTACACTAAAAGTTATTTATTGCAACATAATTTGTAATATTGTATTTTCAATCTACTTTTTAATCTTCTTACCCTTACTCATAAAAGTTGAATACATTTATCGGTTTGAAAATTATCTAAAATTCATTGCTTTCAAATTTTCAATTAATTAATACGAGTACTTCCCCATACACGTGGTGCATGGGCATACATATGTGCTCATAACTAAACAAAAAAACACTTTTTCTGTAAGGACTTTCCGCGAAATAATTATGTATGTATACATACATATGTAGATGTAAAAAGTAAAAAGTAAAGCTTCAGCAAATTACAGTTTAATGCATTTCAATTGCATTAATTGCTACCAGTTGCGTGTTGTAATCCAACAAATGGAATAGCCTCAGCAGCAGCGCCAGTAGAAGGCAATAAATACAGTAATATTTTGCAACATTGCAGCAGCACATCACCTTGTTGCACAGCAAATACAACAAAAACAGCAACGCAGCAATTTCGCTGGCAATAAGTGAAAGTGAAAATCTCCAATGCGGCTACTTGTTTTCTATTTCTTTTTTCGATTTTGCGATTTAATCAAAGCTCGGTTTTCTAATAAACTTTGCAGCTGGCGATGGTGCTGTAGCTGGAGCACATTGAACCTGCCACCATCGCATGCAACATGCGCACATGTGATTTTACACACATGTATTTACGTATGCAGCATACATACATTTATTGAGTGCTTGTAACAATTCGTATCAGCTGCATTTGATCGATCAGCGTTCCATAAGTCTGACCATTATATTCGCTCTTAAATCCGAAGAGTTGGTTGCCTTTGTATGTATTCATTTGGCAATGTACATATGTATTTTGATACATACACATCACACCACTAATACAGGCGCAGTAATTTTCAACCATCAATTGCTCAGCTAATTACCTTCGGCCACTTTGGGCTAACCGGCTTCGCTGGCTGGCCACAAATGTATCTGGGCCTATTGCTCGCTAGCCAGCTGGTTCGTTGCCTCTGGTCGCTTACTACGCATATACTCGTACATACCTGGCCAACTCGCTATTGGCTATTAGCCGTTGTACCACGACTTGACTGCACCGCTTTGCTTGGCCTGCCAATGTTTGCCTCGCAATTGTTTGGTGGCTTGCTTGTTGCTTGCAACATGGCTAGCACCAAAATCAAAGCTGCTTTGGCTTTCCGCTTGTGGGGGAATTTCCTTGTTTGCGATTTTCATGCTGGAAAAAGCGAGCAACATATGCAGAAATAGTAATAAATTGCGCAAATTTAATTAAGTCAATGCTATTAAAATGATGTTAAAAGACGCAAAAATTCACATAAATTTGTTTTGTGGCCTTTTAGTAATGCAATGCGCAACTTTCGAATGCTTTAAAATTTTTACAACACAAAAAGTTAAAAAAAAGTTTATAGCAAATATAAAAAATTTGGTCATATGTTGAGCAAGATCTATCATGAAGTCATTTATTGAAATAAATTGCTTTCAGCGTTTATGGCAATACATGTTGGTATATTAGGGTGTATCACTCTACATACAAAAAAAATCGGCACAGTTCTCCTTTCGGAATTATAAAACTTATAACATATATTTTTAGACTTCCGCACAAAATTTTTCGGAAAAATATTGAGATTAATGTGAGCTGAGTCGATTTGAAAATATCTTCAAAATCGCATGATTTTGATTCCGTTGGTAAAAATGTTTACCATTTTTATGCAGGCTTTTTAGGTCTGAACTCTTCTATGAATCACAGCCGATTTTTTGAAAAAACAAAAACATTTTTAACGCCAATTTTCTTTTTAAAAGAACTCGATTTTTGGAGCTATTTTGACATCGGTCTAGCAAGTCTTAGTAGTATTCCAAAATGTTTTGACGGATATCTTAAGATATAATAAATTGAAGGATTCCGTTGTTGGAAAACCCGCAACTTTCTTTAGTGATGCACCCTAATGTGCTTGCTTATTAAAAATGTCCAACCCTACAGCCGCCGCAGGTGTGGTACTACTTAGACTTAAATACATACATCGCATTTTTCAGCTTGGAAAAAGTGGGCTAAATTCATCAACCCAAGATAACCAAATGATATACCTATATCCAGAGACCGAGAACACGCTCGGGCTTTTGTTTAGTTCTACACGAGAACTAAACGTAATGTCAGGAACGTTCTAGCAAAATAACCAAACGGGACCCAAAGTATTGAGAGCAGTTTTAACGGGAACAAAATGAGAACAAAAGGTTTTTGAACGTTTTCAAAAAGAATAAAATGAGAAAAAAACTCTCAACAACGTTATCTAGACGAACTAGTGAGAACAAAACTGTCGGAAACGTTGCTATTTAAGTATAACGAAATGAGAACGAATGTTTCGAAAACGATTTCAAGGAGAATCAAATAGGAACAAAACTCATGGGGGAACGTTTAGCTAGAGAACAAAAGTTTGGAGAACTTAAAATTACTAATGAGACGGTATCAGCGTGTTAGGATGAAAAATCATTTTGAGTGTTAATTCTAAGCCAGGCTGAACCTGGATTATTTCAACTTCCAGATCGTTTATCGTCAGGGGGATCTTTCCATTTGTGGAAAATTTTTCCATTTTCTGTGCAAGAAAAGTTCATGTCATAAGCCTTTCGTTGACTTAATTTGCATAATTATAGTTCAGAGAAGATTTGTTCCCGTTTCGGTCTCTATCAGAAAGTTCCTGACACTTTAATTTTCAAATTGTTCTTCGAGATATAGTTAGTTCGACTTGTTCCCGTTTTGTTATTGTTCAGAACGTTCCGGGACTTTTGTTCCCATTTTGTTCTCTTTAAGATGTTCCCGAAAATATTATTCGAATTTTGTTCTCTTTCGAAACGTTCCACAGGGTTTTGTTGTTATATAATTCCCGTTGATAACATGCACGTAAACTCTTCTCAGTTTATGGGAATAGCGTTGTTCCCGTACCTCAAAACTGATCACATAGTAATATGTACATCTTCAAATTTTTGTTTTTTCATTCAACGCAATTCACAATATTTTTTTAATGCGTATCTCGTAAAAAACATTTTATAAATACTAATTAAGCAACATCCCTTTTGATTTCTTCCCCATTACGACAGATTAAATTCCTGAAAACCAAAGAGGGCACCGCCATGGTACAAATGGGCGATTCGGTCGCCGTCGAACGCTGTGTCCAACATTTGAACAACATTCCCGTCGGCAATGGTGGCAAAATCCAAATTGCCTTCTCCAAACAGAATTTCCTGTCCGAAGTTATAAATCCATTTTTATTACCCGATCACACACCCAGTTTTAAGGAGTATACCGGCTCAAAGAACAATCGCTTCCTGTCGCCAGCACAGGCAAGCAAAAATCGCATACAACCACCGAGCAAGGTGAGTGAAAGAAAGAAAAATATATTTACACATGTATGTACATTAGACCGTGCCACCATAAAAGCAAACAAACAAAAGTTCGCCCCCTTATCTAGTCTAACATCCAAATTCATAAAAAAATAAAGAATTTTGTAAATTTATAAAAAGAAATAAAATTATTTCTTTTTTAAATAGATATAGTTCACACTGTCAAACAAAAACACTATAAAAATTTTTAAATTTTTCATCAAAATTTTTAAATTTTTCATCAAAATTTTTATGAAAATTTCGGGTGTGCAGTTTAATAGCCGATTTAATTTTAGTATAAAGTATAATTTTGAAGTGACCCAAAATTCTAGGTGATTTTTGAAAATTTTTCCCGATGGTCTTATGTGGTTTTTTCATACGCGCAACATCGTATGAAAAAAGCTACCAGAATTTTGAGCTACTACAAACCTGCACATCATTAAATGGGCTATTAAAATGCTTACCCGAATTTTTGATTAAAAGTTTGCAATTTTGATACTAATTTGATGAGTTTTTCTAAATTTGAAAAAAGTTTGAAACTTTTATTTACATAGTTTTTAAATAATAATTTATTAACTTAAAAAATTCTACCTATAATGGGTGTAAGGTTTGTGTGGTTACTTTAGATTCGAAGGTTCAGTCTAATGTATGTACTTATAGTATTTTAATTCGGTATTATATTTCTCATTTAACGATATGCTTCGAATTATTTTCTCTCCACACACGCACACAGATTCTGCACTTTTTCAACACACCGCCTGGCTTGACCGAAGACCAGCTTATAGGCATTTTCAATATCAAAGAAGTGCCCGCCACATCGGTGCGATTATTCCCACTTAAAACGGAGCGTTCCTCATCGGGTCTAATTGAGTTTCCCAATATTTCACAGGCCGTTTTGGCCATCATGAAGTGCAACCATCTGCCAATCGAGGGAAAAGGTGAGTAATTATTTGCTTTTAAACAGAAATAAATGCCTTGTTTGAAAAGAACTCGTAAATCTAAAATCTAAATAGAGAATAATAGCCGATGTGTAGATTCTTAGTGAGACACCTCTTATGCACAAGGTTATGAAACCAATAAATAACTTATTCTAAAGTACAGAAGCTGCAACCATTAAAATATTTACTTATCCAAACCTTCTCATCATCAAAAATCAGCATCACTCTTGGTTAGGTTTGGTCAGGGTTAGGTGGCTACCGCTTGTGGTCCTTTGTCATACCACTTCAAACGGTAAAAGTGTGTTTGCATTGTTCAACTTTGCGTTCAACTCAGCGCAGGGTTGCACGAAAAAAAAGTTGAATGGCTAAAAATATCAAAATATGAAAAAATATCAAAATATTCGCCATAAAAAGGTGTTTGCATTGTTCAACTTTGCATTCAACTTTTGGTTGAATGGCCTTTCAACTAATCGCTTTCAACAAAGTTGGTCGCCAGCCAATATTTGGCCATTCAACTTTTTTTCGTGCAACCCTGCGTTGAGTTGAACAATGCAAAACACAGCTTAACTTCTAAGTTAGTGCACGCATCGCCAAAAACGAAGATTCGTAGGCGCAAAAAGTTAGTACCGGAGAACTCCTCTGGACTTGTCAGAAGGTTTGAACCCAAGTGCCTAAACCGCAATCTAGCAAAGGATGGGCAGTCTAGGGGGAAATGCTGAAATGATTCTACATCATTGTGCTCCATACAGCTGTGACAAAAAGGGTTCCAATAAGATCGCGGTCAACCCTCGGCCAGAATGACCTCGCCGTAGCATATGCCCTGGTTTTCCGCCAGCGTTTGCTGAGTTGACCAAAGACCTATCTTTCCAAGAGATGTCCGCAAGTAGTCAAGGGAACTTCTACCATCTCTCTACTTGACGACAATTCCTCAAGATTACCGCCCTTTATCAGTTCATCAGCCCCACAGTTTCCTGCGATAGCACTAATAGCAATAATGTGTAGAGGAACAGCTAGCTGTTGCCAGGCTAGCATGCAGTGATCCGTGTTACCCGGCATGAGATCGAAACCCCTGAGAATACTTGAGTGTCCAGAATCCGAGTCCGTCAGGCAACCAGTACCGCTATGTCTGACCGCCGATCTTTATGCAGCCGGTATACCTGCGATATCGACAGGCGCTATGTTAAGCATGACGTTAAGTGCCAGAGTGGGAGATAGTCCTAAGCGCCCTACTGATTCCAATTAGGGCAGCTCGTTGCACTCGCTCTAGCCTTCTAACTAACGTAGCCTCCTCCAGTGCATTTCACCAGACGAAGACTTCATAAAACTTAATGGATTGACTATGGTTTCATATGAGTCAGGAAATATCCTTAAGCCCCATCTCTTACCTATTACCACTCTGCAGCTATATAGAGCCACCCAAGCCTTCCCAGCTCTCTTCTCTATAGTAGGCTTCAACGACAGCTTCCTATCAAGAATAAAGGCCAAGTACTTCGCCCTATCAGAAAGCGGAGGCGAAAGCCCCCTACCGAGAGAGGAGTGGCGTGCGGCACCGTATGCCTCTTAGTGAACAAAACGAGTTTCGTATTATTAGGAATTTAAAGCACCCGTGAGTCTCCCTACATAACTTCAGGCGATATGATTTTCCTTAGTCAACTATACGACTGTGAATTCGGGCCTTAGTAGCTTCCAAGCTACACATTTAAAGGACATTTTCTCAAGTAGGGTTTAAAATTTATTGGCCCTTCAAACAAAAATTGTGTTCTAAAAATGTGTTTGAGGAGCAGATAAATTTTAGAACCTACTTGTGAAAATGGCACTAATTTTTTGTAGAAAAAATTAACTCTTCTTCCCTTCCCGCTCTCTCTCTCTTTTTTTACTCCCGTTTCAGGTACCAAATTCCCATTCATCATGAAACTCTGCTTCTCATCGTCGAAGAGCATGAATGGCGCTTGGAATAATGCCACCAATGAGGGTATGATCGAGAAAGAGAATGAAGCGGAAGTTAAAACGGCGGACGTATATAATTGAGATTTAATACAAATCCTCTAAGCTTAAAAAGCAACAACAAGAACACAACTATCAACATACATATATAAATAGATGACACAACATTGACAGCAAACAAGATTACATAAAAAATAAAAAGCAAATACAACAATAAAAAGGTATAAAACAAAAGCTAATGCGGAAGACAGAGATAGACACAGCGCTGCTAAATGCTAAATGGAAGAAAAATTATAAGAAGCAAGTAAGCGAATGTTATATAAAAGGAGAAGAACGAGAGCAAGTGCAAGAAAAAGCGCGTAGTAAATCTCTGAAAACTGCGTAGACTCTGTGAAAGCAAGCAGCGCAAATGACTAAGAATTTCGTTTTTCATTTGGACAACACACCGCGGCAACAATAACAATAATAACAACTACAAAACAAAGGCACTTTTTTTAGTATAATTCGTTGGTATTCAAATGAGACAATTATTATTATACAACTTAATTTAATTATTATTATTATTATTATTATATACTATACTTATGTATGTATACTTAGCTATATTTAAATATTATATATCTACGTAATAATTATTTCATTTTTGCGCACTAATTTTTGGTTTTGTTAACGAATTTTTCGCACAGCGCAGCAATGCTGCGCGCTTGACGACAATTTTGACTGGATTGAAATATGTAGTATATATTGACGTTCATACATGCCTACAGCATATGTATGTATAAGAAATTGAAGAATCGCAGAAGTAAGCTGCCTTAAATGAAAAGAAAGGCAAACAAAAAATTACTTTTTAAAGGCTAAGCGCCTAAAAATAGGCAATGGTGTCTTCAAAAAGTGTGCCTACGACGTACGCTTTGGCGCATATGTATTAATTTGTATGTATGTAAATATACTTAAGTCAGCTGTTGAGCGTGGTACTCTTCAATTGTATGTATTTCAAAATTAGATTTTAATTTTTATAATTATAATTTTTTCCACGCGCTACTACATTTCTCTCATTTGTTTCACATTGTACTCATACTTATTATTAATATTATACTTAATTATTACGATAACTCGCCCAAAATCATTTGCTTATTGAATTTGTAAAATTGAAATTGCGTAAACATTAGTTTTTAAATACACATACATACATAACTACTTATAAAATTAAATTAAATTAAAGCAAATAAATACAAAATTAAAGCGATAAAATAAAGCAAAACTAAAACCCAATGAAATAATTGCTAACAAGAAAGGGAGAATTAGAAAAAATAGCATTGAATTTTGTTGGGAGTAATACATACATATATTTGATTTGACAATATTGTGCGAAAGAGAGCAAAAAACGGAAGGAAGTACATGAATTAATTTGAAACGAAAAAATAGCCAAAAAAGCTAGAGGAAAAAATTAAAAAAAAAAACAATTATTGCAAATGCATATGTGATTGCAACAACACAAAAGAAAATTGGCAGAGTAAAACTAGAAATTCTCTAAAAATATTTAAAACATTAAAAATGTAGCAGAAAATGCAAAAAAGCTGCATGTGGGAGGAAGAGGCCGAACTGCTTCAAAACTTTTTTTTTTTCATAAACATCTAACAATCTCAGCTCTCCCTCTCTCTAGCGCGCTCATCCGTATGCGCGTACATATAAAATTTGCTAGAAATCCTGGCGAAATCGCGCGGAAAAGATGGCAATAGAGAAAGAGAGAAAGAGGCAGAGAAGTGGACAGAGACAACAACAATATATTTGTAGACTAAAAATAAAATGAGATAAAAAAACTACTGTGTATTAGTTTAGCAGAATTGTGTGCAATTTGAATTGAATTTAAAAATTCAATTAGTAGTAGTTGAAAAAAAATAAATAAAAAATAAAAATTAAATAATTTAAAGTAAAGTAAAAGTAGATGTAAACAAAACAGCTGGAAAATTCACAGCTGACAAGAGCCGTAGCCAAGAAGAAGAAGAAGTAGCGAATAAGAAGAAGTAGCAGTAGAGAAAGAATTAGAGGCAGAGCAAAGCGCGTCACATGGCCGGCCATTAGCGAAGTAAAACACCTACAAAAATTTAGTAAACGTATGACGCGCGTCAATGCAACAATTGTTGCAGCAGTGCAAGTGGCAGCGGCCGTTTTGCAGCGGCAAAATGTGGAATATCACTTAACGTATAGATATCTACACCTAGGTATGTAAAGCAGTGTGCGCGCGTTGGCAAATCACACACACTGTTGCACAAGCTGAAATCTACAAAACAAACAAAAGACATTATTTTGTTCTAATTCATGTTAAAACAAAATATTTATATAGCAATATATGTATATTACGTACTAATTAATAATTATAAAAGAAAATAAAATTAATAAAATGCTAAGAAGTAAATAGGCGCTAATGAAAATTAAAACTAAAAAAATATATAAAAGTAAATTAATTGAAATTATTTAAAAGAAAAGTATGTAATTTAATGCAGTAAAAAAACAGCAAGGTAATACAAAAAAAAAGAGGAACAATTTAAAATATTTCAAGTAATTATATGTAAAATTGTATGGAATATGACAAAGCTATTATAATTAATTAATTAATTATTATTAATAAATAAAAGAAAATATTTAATTAATTCGAAACATTATGAGTACTATGTTTACTATGCTATATGTATGTATATGTACCTATAATTTTATATATGTACAATATGTATTTAAAGAGAAACAAACAAAACTACCATTTTTACGTATGTGTGTAACAGCAAAACGAAACGTGACAGCAAAAAAGAATGAAAGAAAGAAAGAAAGGGAATTTACAAAATAGAGAGCGTGCAGCGTACAATAAAACTGTAGCAGTTTGAAGGTGCAAGCCAAAAAAAATTGACAGTGAAAGAGCAAAGTAATTGATGATGGCATGGAAAACGCAAGCAAGCAAGTTAGGGAAGGAAAAGTTAGGCAAGCGTTGTTTAACAAGGGAATGACAAGCTATTTAGCTTGAAAGTTTTGGATAAACTGAAGTCATGATATTACCTTTGTAGTATACTACTGATCCATGACTAGAGGATGGTTTTCACACCACATTTCCATAAATACGTTTCGGTTTTTAATATTTTGAGACCCAAAGACGGCATGAGTTTCAAGGTGCGATAGTCAATTCTACCCAAAAAAATTCAATATGCTCGCAAAACTTAAGCCAAATATAGTAAAACTGCGTTTTAATTTTTTTCTTCTTAGGGTCGGGATTTTTTTAAAGGGGTTATGATCATCAAAAAAAAAGTATTAAAAAAACAGCGCATTGTAGAATAACAATTTGGGAGTTCACAAGGTATTATATACTGTCGTATCGTTATATGTCATACACTTGAAGCGGCTAAAACTATAAGGGATTCGCAAGCTACCACAAACGTCGTATTAGGAAATTTCACACCGTTAGAAAATGGTTGGTTGTGGTTTTAAGTCCTCCAAACATTTATTTGGCTGTAAAAACCTTAACGACGTAAGACTATACGACACTTATGACACCTTGTGAACCACCTAAATGTGTGTACTAAATAAAATCTAAAATTTTTTGGAACTGAAAAACAAATTGTTGGTGCAGAAGTACGAATAGGTATTGAAAATGTTCTTTCAGAATGTCGTCCTTGATTATACTTGAAAATTTCCAATAGTTACTTTCCTTTGGAATAATATATTTTAAGGACTGTGCGCACGAACACATTCCGGAATTTCGTCCTTCTAACTTTATTATTAAAATTGCATGGAATTTTTGTAATAAATTTTTTAATTAAACATATCTTTGAAATCACAGTCATTGTAAAAAAAAATTCTGATGTCAAGGGGAAACTAAAAACGCAGTTTTACTATATATCGGGACCTGCGGTTCTAATTTCAAAATGGTCCGTATAGGGTTTTTAAAAATCTTTCCGGAAACTACCGATAAAACCCGCAACTTCCAAAAATTCATAAAATCTTTTCAGGGCCCGCGGTAAGAATGTGAAAAACGTCTGGATGGTCGGCATGGAATTTTTACTCAAGCGCCCATATCTAACTAAAATGGGAAAATGATCGGAGGCTTTAGAAAGTCAGTTGAATACTGGAGTAAACTTTCAATCGGCCACAGAAATTCAACGATAACTTAAGGATATCGTGATCAGTAGTATGACTACAGTAAATCTAAAACTCCAAAAATTTAAAGACAAAAGTCATCTATACACCTAATGCATAAAAAAGTGATCCTTTCTTCTAAGCAAATAAAAATTGCAAAATGTTATGTCTCATTTTTAATACAAAAAGTCTACATACATATATGTAGTTCGCCGATATAAGCTATGCATATACAGGGTAGGGCAATTGAAGTGTTACCAACATAGCTCTCAAGAAATACTTTTGATGATTTCTATTGCTTGGAAAAGTAAATTTAGTTTAGAAAATTTTATAGAAAAAAATTGCTTTCCATTTCTTGAATGTCATTTTATATGAACTTTTCGTTTTTCTTGAGAGCTTTTATACCAAGCTTTAAGAAAGAATTTGGTTGAATTAAATATAACGGACTGACAAATTAATTATCTCAAAAAGTGTATCAGCGGTTTTCAGTTTAGAACTCTTGGCCTTCAAACGACCATTGAAGGCAGCGCATGCCTCCCGCAAGTGCCGAAGAATCACTTGTTTGACATACTCGACAGTCTGGTATTTTTCAAAAGTCTAATTTACTTCCCAGAGAGGTCAGCAGAAAATTCGAATGGCCAGGAGAAAGCAGACGCCACCGATAGTTATGGTTTGGGCCACCATAACGGCTGGTTACGCTTTCCGCACGTATTTTTTTCTACCGTTGCGTAAAAATAAATTCAAAGCAAAAGTACATATTAAGAGGCAACCCTTGGGCAGCCAAACATATCGGTCGCAGGCCTTGGACATTCCAGCAGGATTCAGCACTGTCACATAAAGTACGCGTGAATCAATAACGGCCTAAGAACCAACTTTCCAAACTTCATTCCGTGCACACAATGGCTGTCGAATTCTCCATATGGAAACCTGTTGGACTTTTGCGTCTGCGGTATTTTGAAGAGAAAGGTTAGCTTCCAAAAATACCAGTGTGTCGGAACATCTCAACTAAGCGCTTCTCCATGAGTGGGCCAAAATACCGCGGAGCCACTTGCGTGCAGCTAACGATACCTTCATTGGCTACCAAAATTGATGCCAAGGGTGCAACACTGAAACTGCTGATGCTGTCTTAAGATAATTCATCTCTCATCCCTTTTTGTTTAATTCAACAAAATTCATTCATAAATAAAGAAATCGGGGGGTATTAGTGAATCTATCGCGAAACCGATTTTTGTAAAACCTATGATAATTCGATCACTGAATCCGAATTTCCACAACCGGAAGCAATCAAAATATACACTGCGTTTGTAGCTACTCGAATTCAGGGATAGCATTTTTGTAGATTTTACGAGAAATGGCTCGACTATCGATTCAGTCATAGCCCCGGATATGACATTTTTTTTTTTTTTGTAACACTTTAATTGCCCTACCCTGTACATTATTTAGTAATGGCTTGTGTGTTTGTAATTTTTTTTTATATTTATGTAGATTGGAGGAATCTTTAAAATGTCGACGAGGCATCCGGTACAAAAGAGTAGTGAGAGAAAAATAATGCTTTCTTTATGACAGCTTTCGGTGAAGTAGCAACAATGGGTTACCTTTCTCTAGCCAGCGGGCAAGTTGAGGAGCGCTTCTTTAATAAACGCCGTATTAGAAGATCTTACAATAGCGCTACCATTCGAAAGCCGACAAAAAGTTGTGTCTCCAATACAACGGGCGTGAATTAAGGAAAAAATCACGAGTTAGGGGCTGTTTGAGGCACGTAATAAAAGTGGCATTACTGATGCAAATTTGCAACTGCCCCACAGATAAAAAAATTGCTAGAAATTCGCAACGTGATACTTCAATAATTCGCGCAACACTGTCGTAGTGATTGCGACCAGTCCTACACTCGAATGGTGTGTGTCTGGAGCAAAGTTAGATTTTTACTACGCCATCATTTCATATAAATTCTCGCTGTTTAAGGGAAGCTGAATCAGAAGGCCTTGAAACTCTAGCCATGCCATGACAAAATAAAAATGAGTAAAGATTTGAGTACGGAAAGTGAAACGGCCCAAAATTTTTGAAATACGGGCTCATTCCTAGGAGGCCTCGTGCTTTTTAAATTTGCCNCTAGCCATGCCATGACAAAATAAAAATGAGTAAAAATTTGAGTACGAAAAGTGAAACGGCCCAAAATATTTGAAATACGGGCTCATTCCTAGGAGGCCTCGTGCTTTTTAAATTTGCCGACTGCAAAGAGCAAAGCAAACATTTTTTTATGCGCGTTCAAACTATCACCCACTTTTTAGACCCGGGCTCGAAACTTCGATGCCCAGTTTCCACCATAGTACCTGATTTAGAACTCGGAAGGAAGCGGCTCAAAGCATATCTTCATTGCAATTTCTGTGTTCATGAGTTGAGGAGTTGGCTTAAGCGGCTACCAACTTCANTCCACTTTTTAGACCCGGGCTCGAAACTTCGATGCCCAGTTTCCACCATAGTACTGATTTAGAACTCGGAAGGAAGCGGCTCAAAGCATACCTTCATTGCGATTTCTGTGTTCATGAGTTGAGGAGTTGGCTTAAGCGGCTACCAACTTCAGGTGAACGAATATGCGGACGTGTACTCTCTTATGCTTACTCTGCCCACCGCTCGATGAACAAAGAACAGGCTCTCGAAACCGAAGATTCTTCTTCTCGCCGGAATGCTCATGGGACAATCGACCATTTTCAATAATGACATCAGGTTCAGATCCCGTATAACGACTTCTTTAGAAGAGATAGAATCCAACCAGCACTTCCTATGCGAGTGTCGCGCACTCTACCTCAACATACTGGGGTTCCACTTCTTCGAGAGCTTAGAAAAACCTCCATTAGAGAGTAGCCAGAAAGTCAGAATGTTTTAAAGCAGTAGTCGGCATACCAACACATTCAAATGATTCATAAAGTGAGACTGTGCGTTAAAAGCACTGCACAGCTGCTGAACTTCGTATACGTGTGAAACGCACATGAGCTCAGAGAGCGCACAGTGAGCTATGGCCTGCCGATCACTGGTTTAGAGACAATGTACCAAAAGACAATGTAGGTAAAAACCCTCCTGAACATCACAATGGCCTACGAGTTAACTCTTTAACCAGTGCTGATCGCATGATCTAAACCTAACCGGTAATGATCGTCTAACCATAAGTACGATACTATAAGAAAGCGTAGAGAGCGAAATTGTTATAAAAACGAAGCTGTGGTCGTTGTTGTGTGTGGCCCGTTAGCCAAAAAAAGACATGGTAGCGACATTGGCGCTTTGTTATGCCTCCTTCTTTCCCTTCTCGTGCCATAAATTCAGATTGCAAAGCTACTTGACTGTTGATTCTATGGTTCAAATTCCAATTACTAATACTTCTGTTAACGCCAAGTAGCCTGATTTGCAGAGAAAATACATACATATCTAAAATTCTCGCTCTTGCTTGCTGGGTGCTTCTTTACGCCTAGTCGAATGAGGTAATGTTGCTGCATTGGCTGAAAAAAGGTCATAGTGAGTCTTTAAAGCAACAAAAAGACTCCTCATTGCTTATCTCCGTCCCAGTCCATTTCGGTATTTGTTTTGAAGGTCCGGTTTTAAAGTTTTCTCCAATCACTCCTCTGCGGCTGAAGCTTCTTATTCCACCATAGAACGGCTAGGGGTCGTACGACACCAATGGCAACTGTTACATTTGGGGCTATTTGATTTCAGTGATTTTGCGAAAAATCGTAATATGATGGATTCATTGATGAGAAGGAAGGAACGTAGCGATCGTCAAAATTCCATCGCCGATCAACTCCCCGCGCCTAAATATAGGCCACAGCAGGTGTGATGAGATGCTAACAGTTCTCTGTTAAAGCACTCATATGTATGTTTCTGCCGTACAGACCACTACCATCACTGTTAGTACCAAGCGCGCAGAATTACAGTGCAAGTGTTTAACAGAATTCTCACAGTTGCCTAGCCATGCAGTTCTGCGAGCCCGATAAAATTGTGGTTTGATGCTAAATTCATTGACAGCCAAAAATAAATAAGAGCCATTGCCAACATTTAGGCGCAGCTTTTGTGCTGGAAAAAGCTATTATAAAAGGATTTTAAATTGGTTTAATTTTTCGCTACTGTTTTTACTGAAGGCCTCGTGCGTTTTTTTTTTTGCTGAAAGTTCTTTCTTGAAAAAATTTGGATTTCATTTCATCATAAAATTTTTACCATTTTTTAAAAACAAATTTCATTCAAAGAAGCACACAAAATCTATTTCTAAATAGTACGTTTGTTTGCATAGAAACTATAACGAACGTTAGCTCATGGTCCTTGTTAGCGGAAGAGTTGCAATATAGAAATGAGTAAAGGTAGGTTGACTGAGGTAGAAGGCACATGAAAGGTAGAGGAAAGTCAGCTTGGAAACGCAAAGGAAAAATATCAGCAATAAAGGCAAAACAACCATATCAGAAATAAATAACGGTATATTTGTAGAAAAATGGCGTATTTTGGGTTTAATGCGCGCGCGCATGCAACAAAAAATAAAACAACAGTTAAGATAAAAACGAAATTCAGTGACCACAATTTGGGATTTTAGAAAGACGATGCCGTGGCAAGAAGAGTAAGCGTAGCAAAATAATTAAAAAAAAGAAAAGAAAATACATTCATTGCAATAGAATAGTAGGTGGCGTCATTGAAATAACTGTTGGTAGGGCAACAAACAACAAGCAGAAAATATGTTATAAGTGATTTGACGTGCAAGGATATAAACGCAAACACTAAACTGAAAGTTAAAATTTCCAAAAAAATGTAAAATTACAATTCAGTTATGCAATAGTGGCAGGATACCTGGCATGCTAAAAAATTGAATTTTAAAAGGATTGCAAAAAAATAAATAATAAAAACTGGCTAGAGAAATAAAGTTTTTTTTTTGTACAATAAATTTATATGTGAGCATTAGATTGTGTGCAAACGCGATGCATGTGCTGACAAAAGTTGTAGCTTAAAAACAACCACAAAAGTCTTAGGTGCTCATGCTCATTTATATAGCCAATAGTTGATGGCAAGCAAGAAGTTTATTTAAATGACACGCGCTTTCATAAAAAAGGAGTTCATAAAAATGGAAAAAAAAACGTTTATAAAATGTGAATATTGACTAGAAATCAACGAATTTTTAAAAATTATAATTTTTAGTTTATTTAATTTACTATTTTAGATTAAAACAGTATGTGGAACACATCAACAGTTACTACATTTAGTAACGAAACGCTTCTGGAGTATGCGTGTGTGTGTGTGTATGTGTGGCGGACGCGAAGAAGTGGCAAGCGCTTGAAAGCAAGCTGAACAAATTCATTGTACGCTTTGACGACTTTGTGCTTTCATGGATGAAAGTTTGGCAAAAAAGCTTTTTCGCAATAATGGAGATTTGCTGCCGTTAAATTAAAACCGAAATATAAAAATATGCTGCAAGTTGAGCTTAGCAAAACAAAAATCTGTAACTTCAGCTTTCGTATGATGTGAAAGCTCGCTTCAAATAAGCGATTTAGTATTCATTAATATAATTTGGTAAAACGCAGCTAAGCACATGCGAGCAATTTAGCAGCGCTTGTTTTGAAAACTTCCGAGAGCAACGCCGATAGTGAAAGCTGAAATTTTTTACGAAACAAGCCAAACCTGCGAGAGAAGTGCAAAAGCAAGAGCTAAATCAACGGAAAAAGTGAAAAATGCATTCATTTTCGGGCACCCTTAATACGCGTGGAAGCTCTAGTAAAAAGAAGCGCTTTCTGGCAATATATACACGCTTGAAAAAAACGTATGTAAGCCTTAGATCTCAGCAAAAAAAAGTGAAAGGAGTGGTGAAATGGAAAAAGAGAAACCCATTAGAGCTTTCTGGATTTTAAAGAATTTGGTAATTATATTTGAAAGTTTGCCGAAATCATGTAGATTATAAGTTGCTAATGCAGCGCATGAAAGATTTTGAAAGTCTCAATTATGCTTAAACGCTGTTTTTTTTTTAAATAAACACTTCTAATGAAAATGAGCTTTCGTAATGCGCTTTATGCTCATATGTATGCCATAACAGCGTAAAGCTCAGAAAATAAGACAGCGCGCTGCTTCGAATCAATCATACACGGAGTCACACACATTTTCATGGAATTCAACGAAAGTTTTTTGGTAGACACTACAGATATAGTCTAAACTGAAATCTTAAAGCTAAAGAGATATGACAGTGTAAAACTCCACAATAAGCTTTTCTGGCGTTGTAGCTTTTAGCGCTCTTGCTGTAATATAGGTCGTGTAGCTGAATAGAGCGTTTGCAAGTCTGAAAAGCGCTGGATGCCTCAGAAGCATTCTGTGGAATTTTAAACTGAAAGCTTTAAGAAATGTAGCGTGAAGTTTAGAAAAAATTAAAAAGACAAGTAAATAATACAAAACAAAATATTTATTAAGCAAATAACTAAAAAAAACTTTTCGGGTACAATTACTGTTATGTCTGCAGCTACAAATTTTTCAACTTTAACAACGCTGCCCAATACTTTGGCATAAGAATTACCATCACAAAAGAGTTTTAAAAACATTTCACATTTTTATAGACGCTCGAAGCGTTTCTAAATTTTTTAATAAAAAATTTCTTTTGATATGGTGAAAGAAATATTTAACGGAAAAACTTTAACCATTATTTTCTACTAATAGAGCAAGTAGCATAATTATTTTATATTTAAGCTTTACTGTACTTATTAAACTTAAAACAACTGCAGCGGCATATGTGTATTTACAAAATTTTGCAAACAGCAGTGGTCGAGCACTTCATTAAAAGCAAAAAAAAAAAGAAGTGCAAAAACTGCAGCAAAAATGAAATACCATCCTTGCACAGCAAATGGAAAGAAAAACACAAATAAATAAATTTGTAAAAAGGCAATACGGTACGAAGCGCTTGACAAGAATTATTTAATTTCAAACTACATAAAATGCCACACATTTATAAGTAAAAATAAATAATAATTTTTGTAAAAAGGCAAACATAAAGCAACGACATCTGAAGCTCCTAAACTAGTGAAATAATTATTTACTAAATATTAATTTTAAAAACGAACAGGGAAAACTAAAAAAAGCTAGCAGTTAAGCAACTTTTTTTATTTACATATAATACGAGTAAAAAAAAAAATTCAATTGCCAATGCAAGGTAGCTATTTTTTTTTTTTTAATGAGCAACTACAAAGCTATAATACATAATTTATTTATAAATTCGCCCACACAATTCCACCCATTTCACTAAAAATTTTCATTTTGATTTTCATGCCTTAGCGCCTTATACACCACCACCATTTATTATAAATATTTGTAACAAAACCCATAAACTAGTTTTTTAAGTTTTTAATATATAAAAATGTTTAATTTGTTCTTTCAAAATATTTGTTCTAAGACGCGTTATAGTGTTGAAGCGATTTTTTCATGCTATGATTGCGTTTTTGTTCGCTTAGTTCGTATAAATTTATAATTTTTAATTTAAAAACCTATAAATAGCATTATAATTATAACTAATGTCTTTTGATGTTCAACTTGTATTATATTTTAATTTAATATGTAATTTTCATTTGTTAAACATTTTTTTTGTTTAAATAAAATAAAAAAAGGGAAACTACTTGTATTTGAAAAAATGGAAAATCTCTATTACGAAATATGTTTTCTTAATTTTACTGCTAGTTTTGGTTTATATACATATACATTATTGAAAATAAAATGACAATTATTTTCTGTTAAAAAATATTAAATGTGTAATTTTTTCGTTTTACATAGTTAAAATTTACCGCTTTAGTTGTTTTTGCGTTATTTCATTACTGTTTATGACATTATCGACTTAAGTTAGCTGTTCAGCTGAAAAAGTTGTTCGTTGAACAGCTTTAATCAGTCATGCGCCTCGTATAATGCGCTTATATTTCTGCTGAATTACCTTTATAGCTATTCAGCTGAAAATTGTGTTGAATGGGTAACTTTAAAAAGTCAAAATATTGTTTATTAGCTGTTAATGCTGCTGAATTTTTGTATAGCCGTTTTGACTTTTTACAAGCTTAATTAGCTATTCAGCTGAAATAATCGCTAAATAAATCGAATCAGTTGAGTGTCTTGTCCAAAGCGCTTGTATTCCTGCTGAGTTACTTTTACATGTAGCTATTCAGCTGAAACATATGTTGTCTGAGTAACTTTAAAAAGTCAAAGGCTTGTTCAATAAGCTGTTAATGCTGCTGAGTTTTTTATAGCTGGTTAGCTGGGAGACATGAGCCGTCAATAATTTTAGTCAATCAAAAGGGTTGCTCTATAAGCTGCCTTAATGCTGCTGAATAACTTTTGTAGCTATTCAGCGAATTATTTCTGCAGCTGAATTGATTTTTAATAGCATTTACAAGTTCTGCGATATTTACAAATGTATGTTTGATGCAAAATTATGGCATAGCATTGGCATTGAACAAAAATATTATTCAGCTTAGTTATCTATTCGGTTTACAAGTCATTGGCGGACTATTAATTAGCTCAGTGACATTTTTGGCTTGCAAGTCATTAGCGGCAAGCTGTGTTCATAAGTGGTTACCTAACTTGTATTATGTCCACACAAATTCAGCTGGTGAATATGCTATACATATGTATTTATTAGTTGAGGAACTTTTGAGTAACAAGAATTTTTAACATCAATTAAGCGAATTTTTCGACGGCGGCTAATGCTGCTGACGTAACTCGCTTCTTATTCAGCAGATACATTTTCGTCTTGAAACATTTCTGGCTTCGAATCTATTCATAGTCATACATATAAAGGTATTTTGTTTACAATAAAGTCAGCTGTAAAAGCTGCTGAATTGTATCAATTCATATTTAGCTACGAAATTCATAAGCGAGTTAGTTTTTAGCCATTCTTCAGATCTACCAAAATATTCCGCTAAGAAATGTGCAAGCTCAAGCTGACCTGCAAAAATTGGCGTTTTCTTTTCTACCGAAAAAATTTTGTCTTTTCGATAATATCGATATTCAGCAAGCTCAGTTATGAGCAGAATGGTACGCTGAATTCTGCCGCAACAGGTAATATTCAGTTATCCTATGTGAATGTTAGCACAAGCCAATTCAGCTATTGATTTTGCAGTGGTTTAGCTTGTACTCGCATCCTTTCTACAAGCATATTATTTTATGGACTTGATTTTTGCTTGAGCATTTGGCGTATCCACAACGGTGTCATTAGTGTCGTATTGTTGTATGTCGTAAACTTTAGACGCCTAAAAATATATTAAGGAGGTTTGTAAAGTACCATCAAAGTCACTATGAATTTTCGCAGTGTCAAAAAATAGCTAGTTGCGGTTTCAAGTTCTCTAAACATTTATTTATGCTTTAGAAATTTACGACACACAACAATACGACACTCACGACACCGCTGTGAATCCCTCAATTGTTTATCAATGTTGAGCAAGTTTACCCAACTTTTGTCTTGTGCTTGTAAATATAACAGCTGAATAGTAGGGATCATTAGCTGAATAATAGAGGTCATTAGCTGAATAGTAGAGATCCTTAGCTGAGCAGCAGCGCTCATCAGCTGAATTGCGTTTGTACTTAATGAATTTTCGAGTTGCGGCATTACTTTTACCCCTTGCAGGCCTGAAAACTTCTTAGCTCAAATTTCATCTGGGAAAAAATCTGCTATTAAAGAAAATGATGCCTTGAACAACTTATAAGACTATGGCAACAGCTGCTCGGCATTTTGAATGATTTTCAGAGCAGCTCAGGAAAACTAATGCACAAAATACTACATTTGTCATCGAATCAAAGCCTACTTAGGCAATCCAATATAATAATGTGTGCGACTAAAAATATGCTGAATGAGGGCCTACATTTGAAATTACACACCAAGCGTGTTTCAGGTTTTTAGAGCCCTATTCAGCTTATAAAATTTATAGCTGAATTAAGCGCTGAAAGCTTGAAAAACTCTGTATTAAACTTATGTTAAACGCATAGCTGACTAATGCCGGGAAGCCTAAAAGCTATACATGTCTCACAGTAGAACTCCACACCAGGCCTTTTAGGCATTGTGGGTTTCAGCGTTCACGACACAATATAAAACTTATAGCTGAATGAAGTGCTGAAAGTCTTAAAAGCGGAAGACGCATCAAAAGCGTTTTGTGGAATTCTACTCTCAGCGATTGAAAGCCTGAATTTAGCTGATCGACTGAAAAGTGGTGGCTGATGTGGAGTTCTACTCTGTTGCGGTATCTAAATTCCAAAGTTGTTTTATATGGATTTTTTATACATACAATTAGAAGTGACGCCTCAAGTGCAATACTTTAATTTTATTTTAATAATCTTTAGTTTTTCCTGAACTGCTTCAACAATGTTTTTTGTTCTTTTTCGAAGTAATTGCTCATTTTCAAATATAATTTGGAGGAATTGAAATTTGACAAATAATCACATTAACATAAACTAAAGTATTTAAATATTTTAAACTTCATAATTATATATTGATGTTTAAGTACATAAAACGAATTACTAGCTTGTCATATAAATTCGTACATATAGTATCTACATAAATATGGATCACTGTTAAAATTGACGCAGACACAATACCAGATCAAACCCAAAAATTTTATCTTTGTTTATCAATGTACTCGCAAGCACTTAGCTAAATACATACAGGCATACATACATATGTATTATAAGAAAATTTATTGATATTGCTGTTGTGCTACAAAAGATCTCCTTGCATGTGACCCAATATAAAACAGTTGGAAAAACTCATCAAAAACCAGACTACAAAAACAAGCCAACCACTTAACTAAACGACCACCACCACCGCCAAAACTACGCCACAGTAAGTGCTATAAACTAAAACAAAAAAAAATATATATCACCTAAAAAATAACAAATAGTAGTTCGCTAAAAACACATTCATTTACATACGCATTTGTCTATGTGCATATGTACGATGTGTATAAGCTTTGTTACTCAAAGCAAAACCGCAAACCCACTGAAGCCCAAAACAGACCCTAAGCCGTCGAAGCACTGGTATAGTTTTTATAAAAAAAAAATGTGGAAAAAATACTGAAAATCCAAAATTACAATTTATCGTTTTGTCAAAGACAAAAGTGTAGCAAAAAATCTGAAAAAGCGCAAGCAGCCACACAATAACCAAATATGCCAAACAAAACAAAATACGAAAAGAACGATAAATCCTGAATTTTTAACATATCGAAATTTATATACATATTTTCAATATAAATGTATATTTCAATTTAAATCAACACACAAAAAAACATAAAAGTATTTAAGAAAGCTCCAAAACCCCAAAAAAAATATGATATAAAAATATTCTTTAAGCTTAAGACAAATAAGCATGGAATAAATTTATGTATTATGTAAATTACAAGTGACTGGACAGAACTGAAGCCATTACACAAAATGACAAAGTAAGGAAACTATGCTTAGACATTAAGAAGTTAGTGGGCATAGCTTGGGTATAAATAAAGTTATAGAAAATGTGTGCGAAATAGGGGGAGTAAGAAGGAAATGCCAGCATATCCTTGAAATAATAAACGAGACATGTCAATAAGGAAATGAATAGTACGAAAACAAAAACAAAAATTTAGAAAAAACGATAATGTGTGTGTTTAAGTGTACTGTATAATTTTTAATTAAACACCCATTAGGGATGAAGGGTAAGTTGAAGAAAGCAGCGTAAAATGCTTTCTAGGAAGGTGTGAAAAACTATGCAACTACCAAAAACTTATAAATAAAAAGGCCGTGAAGCTCAATAGAGGTGAAAACGATGAAAAGTGCGAGAATTTTTCTCAAACTGCAAGTATTGTCAGAAAATCCAATGCAGCTGAGTTATTAAATAAATTTTTTTTTCAACATTTCGTTAAAAACTCAGCTGAATTTGCTATTCAGCTTAGTGTTTGCGCGGAAAATAGTGTGTTGACGTTACAGTCTTAGTGAAATAATTATTCAGCTTATTAATTTTTTAACTGAGCAGCTATTTAGTAAATTCAGCTTATATTGCAAGCTAAGGGTGGGTAACTCAGCAAATTTATAGGAGTTGACTCAATGACTCCAACTCACTTTAAGGAGTCAGCTCATTCAACTAACTCATTTGACTCTTTGTATGTTACACTCATTCGTATCGTAGACTCGTTTTGAGGCATAGATGCGGTATAGCGGCCGTTGAGATAAAACAAAACTTTAAAGTGGGCGTGGTCAGCTCCTTTCTACTGATTTGAAAGGTGTAATTTTTTTTGTGTGCAAATTAATAGGGCGGTGCTAGGGGGAGGGTAAAGGTGGAATTTTCAATATTTTCAAAAGCTTATATTTCGAAACCTATTGTACCGAATTTCAAAATGTGGATATGGTTGGAAAGGCAATTGATTTGATATGCACATCTTTATATATCTTACATACATACATATTTCGAGAAAAACTAAAAAAAAAACGAAATTATAAGAATTTGTGAGATTTGACATAACACCCGCAATACAAAATACATGTGGTTGTTGTTGTTGTATTCTTGCCACCACCTTGTATAAATTCGCCTCGTGCAAAAACAAAATGCAAGACTTTGCCATGCTAAACACTGTGGCGAAGCGAGAGAGTTATATGGACAAATATGAGCCACTATGATTCAATTGATTCATGTGAGCCCTACGGCATCAACTGAGTTACTGAGTTACATTTTTTTTGGACAGGGAGTCTGAGTTACCGATTCACTTATAGGAATCAACTCAATAACTCAACTCTGAGTTGAGTTACCCACCTCTATTGCAAGCGGCTGAATTGAAAAAGCGATTTTTGTCTAAGGAGTTGTTGTGATTTTGTTTTTCCTTTTCAGCTTAATATCTTATTCAGCTAAGTGTAAGCGCAGTAAAGCGACTTTTAGCTAACAAGTAGGTTCCTTTGATTTTAATTTTATACTTAATTTCGTATTCAGCTTAGTAATTGCGCAGAAATTTTTCATCCAGTCGTTCGAACTAATTCGATATATGGCTTAGATACAGTATAGCTGCTAAGCTGTTTAATTCAGCTTGTAAGCCCCGCTATTAACTGCCTCGCCTTTCATATAGGCATTTGGCTGCATTAAAACAAAATAAAAATTCAACGACCGTTTTCGAAATTCAGCTAAATTCTCTTTAATTCTCAAGACGATCTAACTTCAGTTATCAACTGCATTAATTTCTGACTGAATTAAGCTATTCAGCTTAGCCACATTCCACCTCTATAACGTGCTGTTTTTTTGTAGTTCATAAATTTGGTGCAATAAACGTCTCCCATAAATATTAAGCTTAAATATTCATATTTTGTTTTTATTTTTTTTGCAAAAAAAAACTTTAGTTTTCCATACGCAAATTAAAAGCAAATTTTATAAAAATATAATAATTAAGAAATTAGAAAAATTCTTTAGCATAAAAATAAAAAAAAACCTAAATCATTTGAATAACTAGTTCGGTTAACTATTATAAGCTCTTCTCAGCTCACTTAGTCAATAATTACTATACATTTTGTTAGATTTTGTTGAATTGTGTTAATGCGAAAAAATTAAAGTTGTTTTTACTGTTATTTACATACAACAGACGTATCTTATTTCCAAAACTAAAACTGGTAGTATTTAAAGAAGGTTGTCAATTTATTATCCTAAGTTCTCAAAAATATATTTTGAGTGCTGACTATTTACGAGTGCTAAAAGAAAAAGTAATGCCTGCATATTTGTAGCGTTGTGAGTTGCTGTTAATTTACTTAATAACATTAATAAATTAGTATGATTATTATTTTTTGCTTACGCTAACCTTTAAATCTACGCGAAAATTTTTTGTATTTGCCTCTTTACAGTTTACATATTCGAAAGCAAAGTTTTCCTAATTTCGAAAGAGTAAAATACAATTTACATATCATTGGCATCAGGGAATTTCATCAGAAGTTCACAGCTGTCGATTGTGCTGATCTACTGAGATAAATCTTGCACCCTAAAAGTATGCGTCAACAAATATTTAGTCGAAACAGTTTAAAAATGATTAACACCCTCTATTGCTACGCCAATTACAGAACTTGTCACATTACTATTACTATAACTCCTGCGCCTAAAACTTTGCCGCAAAAACTTGGCTTTAAGCGCTCAAATAATGGCGATTGTCATGGTCCCTATGGAATACGTGACAACGACGAAATAATGTTAATATTCAGCGTCAAAGTTTTAAGCGCAGTAGCTAAGAAATTGTCATACAATGAATTGTAGCCATTGGCGTGGGAATAGAGCTGTTTTCCGTTGATTAGTAAAGTGTAAATTGTAGCATACTTTTGTGCTGAAATAAGTATTGTATTTTTACTGGTGAAATTTTCGAGCTTCTTTTTTACATTAGTATATATAGTATTACATTAGTATATACATATACATTTGTATATAAATGTATTTAATTAGTTCCCACGTAGTACATTTAATGTTTTCATATCACCGATGCCAGGGAGGCACTTCGCTCGAACTTTGTAAGTATGTATATGGCAATTGAGAATTTTAATGTTGAGCAAAATGCTTATACATATACATAATAAATTTCTTAATAAAAAGTATCATCCGAACGTTTAAATTAGGAGATGTAAAACCATGTATCGTGAAGTCTGGGACAAACTTTCGAATGCTCATCTATGGGCGAGTGTCCTGTGTAGACATCCCTGAGTTGGCAGGTATTTTCATCGCTCAGTCTTAAGTGGGTCATAGGTATTCCAAGGCTGTCTGGTTATACTAAACGTTCCTCCACATTTTCTTATCCTTCGAATGGTAAACTTCAATAATTATGATTTTGATTTCCCTGAGCGAGACGTTCATATCCACCGCGTGGTAACAACTCTCTCCTGCAGTCCTCCAAATGTAGCGACATAACTGTCGAAGAGGACAGCGGCTGAATTGACGTGGGGCTATCTGAGAAAATTTTGATTAGCTATCTCGTGGTTGCTCCCGGCGTTTATGTACTCTACCGCCTCCTTAAATGCAAACGCTTCCGCCTGGAAATGGCTTGCGCGGTCGGGTTAGCTTCAGATTGAGTTGCTCAATGAGATTGCCTACATCTCAATACCATGCACTTATTTTTGATTCGTCTCGAAAGACCCTCCAAGAACTGGGTCTCTTCCCGAATCTAGTCACTGCTGGTTGGGAATTTTTTGCGGTATTTGTCTATATTGCATTAGATTTTATAGTGATAGGCAACAGATTGTCAAAATTTTGTTCCTCGAACGCGTGATGTAGGTGGTAGTCGTCTAAACTTTGGTGTAGAACGTAAAAAAGTAACACTGCTGCATTTGTTGAAGCTCAAATACAGCCGTTGACGACAGGCAACGCTTTTATGTCAGATAAGAGTCTCTTTAGTCTAAAGCAGTTTTTACACGTGTAGATTTCTGTCGACTGTAAAATCGACGGGCCAAAGCATTGACATTTTGCGGTTGAATTAAGATTTACACCGGCCGATTTTGGTTTAGCGACAAAAATCGACTAGAAATTTGACCCGTGTAAGGGCAACTTAAGGTTAGCAATTTAATTGCGGCAGTAGCATCTGAATTTTTTATAAGGAATTCTATTAGTAATACATAAATTGAGCAGAATGCCTAGAGCCTCTATTAGCAATATCTTATTGCACCCGTCAACACCAGCTGATCTTTGATTTCTGCTAAGTTTTTCTAACGACAACGAAGTGTGAGATAAATTAGAGACTTCGTTGGCCTCACTCACCATAAGTTGGTCAGAATTTTTCTTGGTTGTTTAGAGCGTTACCTTGACCATCTTTTGTTTTGGTAGCTCCAAAATGTTCAGCCTCCAATTTAGTGTGGAATCCAGCACAACTCCTATTTAGATAGAAGTATGTCCCCCTGTGGTAAAGATACAGTTGTGTACCTTTGACTTTAGGTTTGGTAAAATGTAATATTTTGATCTTACCTGCAAGGAGCGTCAGAGAAGATTTCTCCAGATTAGCGTCCTCCCTAATATCGCTTATGGGCAAAAGAAGTTGACAAGACACAAATGTGTCCACATCGCCGACATAAATTTGGGGAACCGTAAGGTTTTTTTGTCTTATTCCTCGAGGATGTCTTGAATTGCCTTTAATACGAGTCGAGTGTCCAGTGACCAGTCCAGAAGCCTTTGAACACAGCCATTGTTGAAATTATCTACCCATTCGTACCTTCAGGGAAATGAAGGCGCCTGGTCAGGGTAATGTGAATGTTGGTTCAAAAACGGTCCATCAAAAGGAGTCTAGAGGTTGCTTCGTGACGTTGGCCGTGTGATTCCTGGCGTTGTCGTGCACCAGGCAGACTGCCCTTTTCAGCATGCGGGTAACATAATCATTACCATAAATAGTTTCAACCTCATTAAAAAGCTCAACTGGGGTTTTTCCCTTCACAACGGGATAGCGGATGACGGCGCGAATGTCGCGCGGGGAGGGTAACTGGATCGACATTTTTCACAAGAGATGCTTCTGGGTGCAGAGTTTTTAATATATAATCCCGATTTGGTCTCGTTTTGAAGGTTTGGCTTCATACTACCCAATACACTTACTTTCTAGACGTGCGTCATGTAAGGAAAATCTTACTTGAAGAAATTTAGTCATTCATAGGGGGTTTCCTGCAGGGAAGTGAACAAGATCAAACCCTTTTAAGGCAGATTTAGATAGATAAACCACCAGAATAGTGCTACATTTGAAAATTTCTTTCACTTAAAAGTTTTTCTTTTGAGCGCAATTCCGCACATGTTAGCGCCAGTTTGTAGGGGCGCCTCTACAATTTTCTGCAGGGTTATTTTTCTCGAAAATCTGAGCCATAACAGCCAGAAGATTTCTAGTAATTTATGCGTCAACTCAAAGGATTTAAACATATTTATAGGCTTTAAAAAGAGACGATAGTTTTCCCGCATATCCTGTGCAATATTTACTTTTTTCAATGCAAAAAGTTTACGAGCTTTCGTTATATTGTTTTTAAATATAATTTAAAAAAAGCTAACTTATAATTTACAGTAACCAAATGTTAATAACCAATAAGGTTCTCTCAACCCACTTAGTTGTTGCGTCGCTCGCAAAAAATTTACTTTTGCTGTGTGTGCATATTTAGTTAGTGAATTTTATTAAGTATTAAATTAAATGAAAGGTGAATGATAAATAGCAGTAATTTTGTTTTTTATTTTATCAGAAGTAGAGCACAGACAGTCCTCAAGGCTGGCAACAAAAAGCAAAGCAACTGTGTACACCGATTGAATAGGAATGCGTGCGCCACGCACACACACACACACACACAAACACATTAGAAGCATGCACCCACACACACAGAAGTACTACACTGATAGCATTAAAAAAGGACAGAACCACATGGACACTTACCTAAGCAACATTAAACACTGAGAAAAAAAATATGTAAGAAATATTTAAAACTCAAACACGCGTAGTTAAACGCGTGGCGCATGCGTAAATGTAAACGATAGTAAATAAAGCAGATATTTATTAAAATAAATATAAAAAAACTTAATACTCTTTTATGCATAGCGTAAGGCGTAGAGCGCTGAAATGAAGTGCAGCAGTAGGGGAAAGGGAGAAATAGGACGTGTATTTGTTAGCTAAGGCGAATTTAAGAGGAAAATAGTGAAAAAAAACTCAAAAACACTTTTACCAGTTATTACTAAGATACTATATTGTATGTATATGTATGTATGTAGTTGTAGTTGAAATATTAAAAATACACATGACATGGAGATTAAAACACTGAAACTTTGGGGAAAAACCAACACATAGCACAAACATGCTAAAAACACATAAATATACTTACTTACACTTATAATAAACTACAAAGAATACTTTGATCCAAAATAGCGCGTCAATTGTACTTATGCCAACCCAAAAACAAAGGAAAGCAAAAACAACAAACACTAAAAAATTAAACAATTGCAAACAATTCAACATGAATACAGCCACAATAACACAACAATACAGTTTAAACAACAAAATTGTACTTACAAAAATACTATGAAAATACAGATAAAAACCAAACTACAACATGCAACAAAATAATACTACACATTAAAGCTGGAAGGAATTTAAAACAACGCTCTTCACTACTACAACCCACACCACAACGATCAGCAGCCACATACGCACGCCCACACCCACACACACACACACCTCCACGCCGTCAAATCAACACACTTGCCTAACTGTTGCTGTTACAAATTAATAACTGTTTTAAACCAAAAACAAATACTTGTTTCACAAAAAAACTCCACCTACTATACTTACATGTGGCTCAGTCACACTTAACACATCAGCTGTAAACACTTAAGCAGCGAACAATCGGCAGGAATCGAATTTGAACAACAGCATAGATTGGTTGGATACAACTGCAAACATCAACACTATTAGTAACAGAAACTGAAATTTGCTACAGAACACTCTAATAAATATTACTATTGTAAAATACACAAATCACATCATGTTTAACACGATCATTTCAGAAACAAAGCTCACTTCGATCATAAAGCGTTGGATTTACACGATCACATTTAAAATATACGATCGGTAATACAGATACTAAATGATAATTTTTCAAACGCACCACAATCATAGATAACGGTATGAGATCGCTCTCGGCCATTCACAGAACGCTGGTAAAATGAAACGATCGGTTTACGTACACAAAAATTTTATTGATATGAATAAAAAATGCAAACCAAGATCATTTATTTAACTAGATGAGATACATATTCATAACTCCACAACTAGTGATAGTTTCTTTAAATGTAGTGAATGAATTCAGTCGTAGATAAAGTAAACGACGAAAAGTGTCGATAACTATATAGCGCTGCCACGTTTTCCCATTTTAATACATTATTCTAGACGAAACTGTAGGCAATGTCGATGCAATTTTTGACACGCCTCAACTCACTAGCAATGAGGCTAGATATTTAAAAAGAGTGTATTTAAAAAAAAAAACAATTGGGGGATTCACATGGCCTCACTAAATTAAAAGTTGGAAGAAAAAACCTTAAAAACAACCAAAGTTGTAAGCAGCTCTTTAAAACTACATATAGAGCCCTAACCGCCAAAAAGACGTAAGCGATTTTTTTTCAAAATTTTTGTTTTGATGCAGAAATATTCCTAGAGAATTTAAGCGTATTTCTGCATAAAAAAATTTCAAAAAATGTCGCTTACGTATTTTTGGTGCTTAGGGATCGATATGCTATGGCAAATCACATAACTCATTCTTGTATTTTTTTTAGTTCCTCCTTACCCTAGAATGCCCCATTAACTTCGACTCCATTAAATATAACTTTATTATTCTTCTTCTTTATTGGCGCTGTAACCGCCTAAGCCATTTTGGCCGAGTCCAAAACAGCACGCCAGTCATTTCTCTTCTGTGCTAACTGACGCCAATTGGAAATGCCAAGTGAAGCCAAGTCCTTCTCCACCTGGTTTTTCCAACGCAGAGGAGGCCTTCATCTTCCTCTGTTACCAGCATCGCGGCCCGCGTTGAATATTTTCAGGGGAGGAGCGTTTCTGTCCATTCGAACGACATGGCCAAGCCAGCGGAGCCGCTGAATTTTAATTCGCTGCACTATGTCTATATAGTTGTAAATAGCTCATACAGCTCATCGTAAATCGTCTGTGATATTCGCCATCACCAACGCGTATAGGTCCGTAAATCTCTCGCAGAATCTTTCTCTCGAAAACTCCAAGAGCCGCTCATCAGATGCTTTCATTGTCCATAAATATAACTTTACCTTTTATAAAACTAAACATTTTAGTAAGAGAAAGCATTTTTTCCACTGGAGCGTAAAAACAAATTTATTACAAAAAGATACAGTGACTTGAAATTTTCTTTCAACCGGTCTATGTGATGGTTAACTATCGCACACTGCGAAAAATTTAGGCAGGCAGACTAACAGGTCAATAATCAAGTGCATGCCTTTTGTCGTTGAGATTTGAAATACGAGTTTGGTAATAATGCAATTAACTAAAATATCAAAAGCACACACCAAACCCGACCTCCGCTTGATTACTTGCTTGCTAGCCTAATATAGCTCGCTTGTCATGCGTATAGTTATCTATGGACATCAACATTTACGCTCGGTTGACAGACAAATTTCAGTCACTAACCTTTATGTGCATGAATTTATTTTTACGCTTCGAAGGAAAGAAAATCCTATTACTTTCTAAAATATTTAATTTTATGAAGAGTAAGGTTGTATTTATTAGGTAGAAATTGAGTTATTTGATCTTAGTAGTTTAAGGAGGCATCCTAGGGTAAAACATTTTGAGAAATATAACAGTACTTAAAATTGTCCTGTCAATCATAAAAGGGTTATAAGTATGAGGGTTGAGAAATAAATTTTTTCATATTTCACAAAACAACTTTGGACTGAATTGCACTGAAGGAAACTTTATAGCTCTGGAAATAGACGTATTGACGCAAAGGTAACAAAAATAAATGGTGAAAACTTTTTCAAAAGTTCACTACGTAATATTTTCAGGTCTGAAAAGGGAAAATAAGTGGAACATCGACTTTTGATGTCATTTTAAAGGCCAGAGTATTTCTCGAATCTCAGGTTCATTAAAATACCGTTATTTCGCTACCTGTTCTGGTGCTCGATATATTAAATTTTGTCACGAAAAAAGTTCAATTTCCACACTGTGCGCCAGTAAAGACTCATACTGCAGTTCTATTAGAGTGGCAGAAGGTCTTTCGTCTTTTTATTAAGCCGTGGCCATGATAATCTTACCATCTCACAATTTAATTATCACATTCCTTAATTTAGCTTATTCACGTTCCATGATTTGATTACTTTTTTTCATTTTTATTCAATGCTCGGACTCCTGACATTCCTTTACTTTCAGGCGATGTTTAGACAACTATTTACTATTATTCTATAGAATGTTGCAGCTACGATTGCTCAAAACATGGACTTTATCATGTTGAAGCAGCTCAGAGCACAAATACCCCATCAAACTTTGAGATACTCAAGGGAAAAATAAAATTTCCAGCAAGCTCCTTGGCCAATGCAAGCCCTGCCCCACAGTGTAATCTACTTACTCCTGCGAAGTTTTCAAGAGCCTTAAGCCTTCTCGTCTTAAGTTGATACTTTACTGAGAACAGTAATTTTGAGTTGCAAGAGAATCGTTCCGGGCTTCAATTAACCAGACACTAAATTTCTTTTTATTACCTATCTTTTCGGAAATAAAACACTTGTTACTCCGTATCCTTTTGGGGAGTGAAATATTTTATTTTCAGCATACTTTTTGCAATATTGCATTATCAATGTTTGTTTCCTGATTTATGTTTCGGCACTGTGCAGACTCTTTAATATCGCTAAGTAAAGACTGCGAAACATTACTGTTTCAAAATGTAGCCTATAATAGCCGTATAGTGTACGATTTGGGAGTAACATACTAATATGCTGTCATTATTTAAGCATTCTATAAAACCCCAAAAAAATTGTGTTGCAAAATCAACCTTCAAAAAAAATATACTTTGCTGGCTAGCTTCAACAAAAAATTTTGGTTTTTGGTTTTATGGACTTTCTCTTGCAGACTTTGGACCGAGAATTCACATTTATTGTCAAAAGTAAACTAAGTTGCAGCTTGTAAATTTTCACCTTTTAATTAGATTTTTGAGTATGCAGTTTTGTAGCTTACTAAATTCTAGTAAAATTGAACAAATTTTAAATCGTTAAAAAATTGGTCGATTTTTGGATTTTTTTTTCAACGCATTTCCTTCCATACACACTATGTACGTATAATCGAATATTTTTTATGTAGAAAAAATGCGTCACAGTCAGAAAAAAAATTATCAAAAATCGACGCGATTTTTTAGAAACTTAAAGCTTGCACTTTATTTAACTAGTATTTAATGGGCTATAAAACTGCATACTTTCTGAAAAGTTTAGAAGGAAATTTTCAATTTGAAAATGTGTATTTAAAAAATTTTCAGTCCACTTTTGACAATAAATTTGAATTTTTGCTGGACCTAGCCAGCAAAGTATTATTCGTTTTTTCGAAAGTTCATGTTTCAACGGAAATTTTTTGGGGTTTGAATATAATGATTATATAATTCCACTATTTTTCCCTTGTAGGCTAGTCAGTTTCGAACCCATATCTTTATCATATTCCTTCGAGAGATTTACGATTTTTTCCATCGACAATCCGAAATCGTATGCTATGCGCCGTAAGAGTTTTGCAATAAAATTTCAATAAAACTTGTAAAGTTCAAGTTAAAAGTTTAGAGTAGTTTTATAATTTTAAGGGCCGCAATATTTTTTGTTGTTTTTTCTTAAGTGACAGTAATTATTTTTCGATGTGAGGATATCTTTGGCATTGCCTTTAAATGCAGACAACAAATTTATACCTAATTACACGAACTAAACACANTTTATATACTATGATATACATACATACATACATACTAATACATATTGAAAAACATTAAAATATGCTTACTTACATACATACATACATAAGCACATAATACATTACTAAGCACTAAGTAATTACACCACATACTAATTTAAGTACTGAACTCGAAATTTTGAGGTACGAGTATGAGACATACATATTCAAGTAACCATAATCATACAATTAAACAATAATAAACGTTTTTTATCCATTTACTAATCCATACATAAATACATATATAAACTTGCATAACTGATTTTTCCTAATATTAAATTTAGACATCACGCATACATACATACATCCCTACGATAATAAGTAAATGTGTACTACATGTGATTCTTTTTTCACATACATGCATATATACATACATACATACGTGCATAATTATTTAGAAAAGTATTTAAGAACAGAAAATTTTGAAAAGGACTATTAAAAACAATGAATAAAATGACTATTCATTAAAATACATATGATAGATTAAATGATTACTTGGTAGAAGCAGAATTATACTGAGCATAGCTAACCATTGAACATGACAGAAATACACATACATACTTACTCACAAAACAAGAAAAAACTGGCATTATACAAGCAAATAACGCTTGCTAAGAGCCATAAACAAACTTGCGCTGATCTAAGCCTGATAGCCAAGCATGAAATGTGTTGAATAGCAAAATAATATTCGCACACTCACACACACTTACACATATATTTATTGAAGAACA
>NW_016158628.1:66973-69037 GCF_001687245.7 Rhagoletis zephyria
TTTTAACATCAATTAAGCGAATTTTTCGACGGCGGCTAATGCTGCTGACGTAACTCGCTTCTTATTCAGCAGATACATTTTCGTCTTGAAACATTTCTGGCTTCGAATCTATTCATAGTCATACATATAAAGGTATTTTGTTTACAATAAAGTCAGCTGTAAAAGCTGCTGAATTGTATCAATTCATATTTAGCTACGAAATTCATAAGCGAGTTAGTTTTTAGCCATTCTTCAGATCTACCAAAATATTCCGCTAAGAAATGTGCAAGCTCAAGCTGACCTGCAAAAATTGGCGTTTTCTTTTCTACCGAAAAAATTTTGTCTTTTCGATAATATCGATATTCAGCAAGCTCAGTTATGAGCAGAATGGTACGCTGAATTCTGCCGCAACAGGTAATATTCAGTTATCCTATGTGAATGTTAGCACAAGCCAATTCAGCTATTGATTTTGCAGTGGTTTAGCTTGTACTCGCATCCTTTCTACAAGCATATTATTTTATGGACTTGATTTTTGCTTGAGCATTTGGCGTATCCACAACGGTGTCATTAGTGTCGTATTGTTGTATGTCGTAAACTTTAGACGCCTAAAAATATATTAAGGAGGTTTGTAAAGTACCATCAAAGTCACTATGAATTTTCGCAGTGTCAAAAAATAGCTAGTTGCGGTTTCAAGTTCTCTAAACATTTATTTATGCTTTAGAAATTTACGACACACAACAATACGACACTCACGACACCGCTGTGAATCCCTCAATTGTTTATCAATGTTGAGCAAGTTTACCCAACTTTTGTCTTGTGCTTGTAAATATAACAGCTGAATAGTAGGGATCATTAGCTGAATAATAGAGGTCATTAGCTGAATAGTAGAGATCCTTAGCTGAGCAGCAGCGCTCATCAGCTGAATTGCGTTTGTACTTAATGAATTTTCGAGTTGCGGCATTACTTTTACCCCTTGCAGGCCTGAAAACTTCTTAGCTCAAATTTCATCTGGGAAAAAATCTGCTATTAAAGAAAATGATGCCTTGAACAACTTATAAGACTATGGCAACAGCTGCTCGGCATTTTGAATGATTTTCAGAGCAGCTCAGGAAAACTAATGCACAAAATACTACATTTGTCATCGAATCAAAGCCTACTTAGGCAATCCAATATAATAATGTGTGCGACTAAAAATATGCTGAATGAGGGCCTACATTTGAAATTACACACCAAGCGTGTTTCAGGTTTTTAGAGCCCTATTCAGCTTATAAAATTTATAGCTGAATTAAGCGCTGAAAGCTTGAAAAACTCTGTATTAAACTTATGTTAAACGCATGGCTGACTAATGCCGGGAAGCCTAAAAGCTATACATGTCTTACAGTAGAACTCCACACCAGGCCTTTTAGGCATTGTGGGTTTCAGCGTTCACGACACAATATAAAACTTATAGCTGAATACAGTGCTGAAAGTCTGAAAAGCGGAAGACGCATCAAAAGCGTTTTGTGGAATTCTACTCTCAGCGATTGAAAGCCTGTATTTAGCTGATCGACTGAAAAGTGGTGGCTGACGCCTCAAGTGCAATACTTTAATTTTATTTTAATAATCTTTAGTTTTCCCTGAACTGCTTCATCAATGTTTTTTGTTCTTTTTCAAAGTAATTGCTCATTTTCAAATATAGTTTGGAGGAATTGAAATTTGACAAATAATCACATTAACATAAACTAAAGTATTTAAATATTTTAAACTACATAATTATATATTGATGTTTAAGTACATAAAACGAATTACTAGCTTGTCATATAAATTCGTACATATAGTATCTACACAAATATGGATCACTGTTAAAACTGACGCTGACGCAATACCAGATCAAACCCAAAAATTGAATCTTTGTTTATCAATGTACTCGCAAGCACTTAGCTAAATACATACAGGCATACATACATATATATTATAAGAAAAATTGATTGATATTGCTGTTGTGCTACAAAAGATCTCCTTGCATGTGACCCAATATAAAACAGTTGGAAAAACTTATCAAAAACCAGACTACAAAAACAAGCCAACCACTTAACTAAACGACCA
>NW_016158628.1:69137-71649 GCF_001687245.7 Rhagoletis zephyria
CGGGTGAATTCTTAAAGTGGATCAAATGTTTATGAAGTCCAATGACGAGCACGCAGTAACAGAATCTTACTTCCCTTATCAAATAGACTGTGGGATGTGTATGAGCAGCGCTTACTCCGCCCGGTTAAATCCAGCCATACACTTCTTTTGTAATATCATAGGAGCTATATATTTCGCAGAAAGAAGTTTGAATGCACGCAGGATTCTAGATAAAAACATAACTGAAGTCTTGATAAATGCACACGCATCGCTCTTTTCTATGGAGGTGAAGGAAAAAATCAATATTAAATTGACACAAAGGTTTCAAAAAGACTAAGCGAGGTGAAGCCTGCAAACAAAAACGATGATGCAGCTACCCGAGTTAATAAAGAGCCTGAGAACAAAGATTGCGATGATTGGTTTGTAAAGGAAGCGGGAGGATTGAGCAAAAACATGAGAGAAATGCTGGGTGCAATCCGACAAAGCATTAGAAGTCCCAGACAAGGAACAAAAGGTGCATTCGTCGCGGGACCCAATTTCCTGATAGAGCGCGAATAACATCATGAAAAAAATTATATTTGATTGGTTTCTTAGCTAACTTGGGAAAGAATCGCATTGGATGGCACTAACTATCCCAATGCGGGATTTGAAGATATAACCGACTCTACACCTACTGTAGATTTGCTAACAGTTCGGTTTAATTTTAACTTTCCATTTTCCTGCTGTTGTGCCGTTTTAAATAATGTATTAAGATAAGGCTATTGGCCCAGGCAGCAAATCTGTCCCACCAGTTGATTCTAAAAGTGGAAAACCACTCGTATCTTCTCGGGTAACAAGAAGTAATGTACTACTGTAATGTATTACTGGCTATATTATGAAAGATTATTCAATATTTAGAGCAGTACCATCCGGCTCATCAGGACCTCATCAAATGATGCGGCGGATTATTTTCCAAATAATTGGCCAAATAAAACCCGGAGTATCTCGGAATACAGTTCCTTTTTTTAGTTTACTTAAACTAATGAATCTAAATACTCAGGCGAGGGTTTTTACTAATATAAATATGCGGATAAATCTAGCGAAAAGTTACTGAGCGGCGGCGAAGGTGTAAGCGGGTCGAGTATAAAAACGAATCTTCACTTAAGCGAGAGTTGAATAAGTTCTTATAAGCTAGTTAGTGAAATGTCAAATTACAATCGCTACCTTTGTGTAGACTTGGAAATGGAAAATGCTGGCGCCAATGTCGGCTAACTTCCGCGAGTTACGTCGGAGGTCACTCCGCCTACACAAGAAAAAGTGAAAATAAAGCATACTCTGAGAATATAATAATTATTAAGAATCTAGGGTAGAAACTTTTAGGATTAAGAATCCAAGTCACTTGTTGGCCGACCATTACTAAAATACACTCGATAAGTTCTTGTTTTGGCCTTCAGCCTAAATATTGCTTGTTTACGCACCACCCTAATGTCAGCATATGTACATGCATAAGTATCTGTATAGGCATACCTATATATGCCTATGTGCATAAACCGATACATACATGCGTACATGTATTAGTAAGCGCGGTTAATTTTAATGTCCCGCCGGATAATGAATTAAGTTTCCCCTTAACGTCAGTTACTGTCCGGCGGTCCAATTTAAACCTTTTTAATCACTTCGGTTTAGAAGATCAGCGGAGAAGATTTTGATCAAAAATATTTACTTGTCAGAACTTTTTTGATATGGAGCTGAAAGTAGCTGAAAAGCTGAAGGTATGTGGAATATTCCAAGTATTTGATTTTTTTCTTTAAAGTGTCTTAATAGTAGTTTAAATATAATTTTAAATAAGCGGCAGAAAGTATAAAAAAATGTGCCTTTTCCGATTTATCAAAGCTTTTAATTACTTTTGCACCAAATTGCACGCATGATATTAGTACCAAAATGTTTGCATAGATCTNGCAAATGGCTCTCCCATCAAAGCGTCAAAAACCAAGAAGAAAGGAAACGGAAAGTTTTTGAAGCCCTGACATAAGCTATGCCATCAGGCGAAAATGTAGTTTGAAAAATTGCATTTTCTACCTTTGCCGAAGGTTTTCGAAATATTTGACGCATTTGCTGACTGCAGTAAGAGATCTAAGCGCCGCAGATTTGCTCAACTATCAAAGGTCGATACTTCTGCCGTCACTGCGATAATTAATGATTCCGCCCAATCAAGCACCTCTTCTGTACAATTCAGCGCTGACGAAATGGTATCACTAATTACGGAGGCTAAATTGATATAACACCAGTACTTGCTTGTAAAAGAGTTAATACAGTGAGTAATATAAACAAAAATTTTCGGATTCAAAAATTGAGGACAGCAGCTTATTTGTAACATCTTATGTTCGCCTTAAATTAGTTGCGTTCCAGCTGCTTCACGATTTGCAGGTTTTTACAGGAAGTCGNTATAACACCAGTACTTGCTTGTAAAAGAGTTAATACAGTGAGTAATATAAACAAAAATTTTCGGATTCAAAAATTGAGGACAGCAGCTTATTTGTAACATCTTATGTTC
>NW_016158628.1:71659-72037 GCF_001687245.7 Rhagoletis zephyria
TGCCTTTTCCGATTTATCAAAGCTTTTAATTACTTTTGCACCAAATTGCACGCATGATATTAGTACCAAAATGTTTGCATAGATCTCTAGTTTCAATATCAAAACCTTCCAACTGCGTTTAGCTGCCTCTGGCTAATGCATAAAGATTATACGACAACCCTCAATTTCAAAAAGGTTTTCAAGGTTTCACTTCTTTTTTTAATTGGCACTATTGACTTTTTTTTTAAATTTATTTTAGGATCGAGTTATAAGTGTTTTTTTGCTCGAATGTTTATATTGGGCAAATGGCTCTCCTATCAAAGCGTCAAAAACCAAGAAGAAAGGAAACGGAAAGTTTTTGAAGCCCTGACATAAGCTATGCCATCAGGCGAAAATGTA
>NW_016158628.1:72120-85049 GCF_001687245.7 Rhagoletis zephyria
TCTTCTGTACAATTCAGCGCTGACGAAATGGTATCACTAATTACGGAGGCTAAATTGACAAAACACCAGTACTTGCTTGTAAAAGAGTTAATACAGTGAGTAATATAAACAAAAAATTTCGGATTCAAAAATTGAGGACAGCAGCTTATTTGTAACATCTTATGTTCGCCTTAAATTAGTTGCGTTCCAGCTGCTTCACGATTTGCAGGTTTTTACAGGAAGTCGTTCCAGGTGACCACCTCCCATAAGGTTTATTAATGGGGAAAACAGCTGTTCCTGCAAATCGTAAATTTCGTGAATATCGTGAAGCATCTGGAACGCAACTAATAATTTATAAATCTAGCATGTCAGATTCAGCTATTACTGTTTGGAAGATTCCCCGGCCATCCTCTACTAGGTTTTGTAGACCAATTCGGTTCAAATTTGCCAAAGAAACAAAAGAACTTTCCGTGCAAGAAGAAGCTTATTTTAAAGATAAAATTAATAAGTTACAACCGAATTCGTTACTTTTCCATAATCGCGAAGTAGTTGTGGAGCATTCTTTGCATCTATCAATGGTTGACGGAAAAATCTGTTCTGCTCTTAGCGATTTATCTACCAATAGATGTTACATTTGTGGAGCAACACCAAATGAGATGAACGACATTGAACGATCTATAAGCAAACCAGCAGACATCTCCAAATATGAGTTTGGCTTGTCGCCACTTCATTCCGTGGGTTCGGTTTTTTGAATATTTTATCCACGTTTCTTATAAAATTAATTTAAAAAAAAAATGGCAATGTCGCTCAGACGAAGATAAGGCTCTTGTAGCGCAAAGAAAAAAACCGTGCAGCAGCAGTTTAGGGATCGTTTAGGTTTGGTTGTGGGGAAGCCCCGAAGCGGTGGCAGCGGCACATCCAACGACGGCAATGCCGCTCGAAAATTTTTCCGAAACTCTGCTATTTCAGCAGAAATTACTGGAATAGATAAGGCTCTTATTGACAAGTGTTACCACATCCTGCAGTGCCTCTCGTCGGGTTATAAAATAGATACTAAAAAATTTAAAATTTATGCATTTGAAAATGCGAAAAACCTAGTTGGGGCATATCCGTGGTATAATTTACCACCATCTGTTCATAAGCTTTTAATCCATGGGTCTGAGGTGATCGATTTCGCAATCTTGCCAAATGGTGAGCTCTCCGAAGAAACTGCCGAATCATGCAATAAGCTAGTGAGGCAATTTCGACGATTCAACACTAGACAAAATTCTCGTGTTTTCACCAATACTTAATACTATGTTACTTTTGTATGCATTGTTTGTATGATCTAGTAGTAATTTGACTTTACATAAATAAAAAATTTAAAAAATCACATTTCTATGCACTTTTTCATCAAAGGGATTTTTTCCAAAACAGCGAGACCAAAAAAAAAACGCGGATTCATCGCTCACAAAACCTCTATGACCGCCTTCCTTCGAGAGCGGTACCACTGTGCGACGGTAAGACCGGAGAATTATGTACGGCAGAGTAAGCTTTACTTCAATTCTAAAAGTGAGCCTCTAAACGGTGTAAATTTACGGCCTCTGTGTAAGCGGAGGAAATAAATAAAAGTAAAACTCAAACTCGCGTTTCACTTATTTAATTCTTGGTGTAAAGCAGAAAAAACAGATTATGTGCCCAGGAATCGTGTTCGACTTTCTTTTTCAAGGGGCAATGCCTTTAAGTGTCAAATGTTTAAAACAAAAGTTTTTCCAAACCAATAGTTTTGTATTAGAAATAAATAAATAAGAAAGCCTCTTCACAAACAAAACTATGTATTTTGAGCGAAGTCGAGCGTGTCTAATTTCGTGAGAAGCTGAGAAGTAACCGTGTGATCGGCGCCAATTTTGCATGCATTTTCATTAACTAACGTGTCAAACCTGTACGAAAGAAGGTAATTATTTCTCAATTTCCATAGCTAATTCGAAAAAATTTTACAGTCGACATTGGATTTCGAATCTTGTTTTATATTTTTTTCATTATAGCCCTAGCAATAACAGTTTTTGAGATAGTCAACAGTCAACAACTAAACAAAAAATAAACTTGCAAAATCCGCGAAATTATCAAATTTTGAACCCTCAAAAAAAAAAAAAAATTGTTTCCTTTCTTTCCAAAATCTATCCAAATCAAAAATGGTCGATTCCAACCATTGATTGACCCAGCGTAATGTGTCGTCGGAGGTGTTCAATTTGCGCTTTACTAGTAGATGACATTGGCCATGTAGACAATTTTGGTACTAAAAACTGAAAGAACATCTGTCAGGTTTTTTAGACACAGACGTCAGGTTTTTCAGATCAAACCGATTCGCTACAAAAAAATTCAGTTACCGAAATTGCTTTAGAAAAATTAAGTGAAGTAAAGAAAGAACTTTAAGAGCTGGTTTCTCCAACTCAACTTAACTTAGTTAAGTCAATTTTCTTGTAAGCTGTGTAAAACGTAGGCTAACTTTTGACTTAAGTCCAAAAAGTGGCTAAACTAAGTCAAGTTGAGTTGGAGAAACCAGCCCTAAAAAAGCTCACTTTATATTTAAAGGTTACATTACAATTTATAATTGTGTCTAAAGTAAAGGGTTTCATTATCGGTTTTAAATTGGTTTACAACCAAGAAACATACATACGTCAAAAACCGATACAAGAAATGCTTAACTTTAGACATGGATTTATTTTTAATCCTTTAAATATGAAGTGGGCTTTAACGTTAGAGGTTACTTCAGAAAACGGCCATAATTGTTGCATAACCGGGTGTTTAAGCCGCCGCTTAAACCTAATTCAGCGGCCGTCCGCGCATCCTTTGGCGGCAGTGGAGTCGAAGCGACTCCGAAAATTTTTACCGAGCGCACACGGCCGCCTACCATCCTCGCAAAAATTACCACCGAAGGCAGTTCAGCTACTACAGTCGGACAAGGCGCACGCGCCCCTATCAAAAATAACACTATGTAACAAGGTTTCTGTCCCTGGGTTGTAATTGTTATTTCCTAGTCAGTTAGGTCCCAAAAGTATAGAAAACAGCTATTGTCGCAAGATAACTTTGCTTTTGTCTGTGGGACAGCAGAAACGACAGTGCACACTACAGTAAGCGTGAATGGCCACAACGAACTGAATTCACAGTGGGGAGGAACAACGTCAAGTGGGAGCCCTTGGTGGACCCCCAGAAGGTACTGATGCCACCACTCCACATCAAACTGGGTCTTATAAAGCAATTCGTCAAAGCTCTCGACAAAAATTCTTCAGCGTTCAAGTACCTACAAGACTTGTTCCCTAAGCTCTCTGAGGCGAAAGTTACAGCCGGTATCTTCGTTGGACCACAAATAAAGAAAATCTTCGAGTCTGAGGAATTCCCCAAGAAGCTCACTCGTGTTGAGAAAGCTGCTTGGATGAGTTTTATGTCAGTGGTACAGGGATTCCTAGGCAATCACAAAGCCGCAAACTACGTGGAGCTGGTCGAAAGTCTGGTGGAGAACAACGGCAAAATGGGCTGCAGGATGTCTCTCAAACTCCATATTCTGGATGCACATCTTGACAAATTCAAGGAGAACATGGGAGCATATTCAGAGGGGCAAGGCGAGCGCTTCCATCAGGATATAATGGAATTTGAGCGGCGAGACCAAGGACAATACAATGAGAACATGATGGGAGATTACATTTGGGGATTGATTAGAGAAAGTGACTCGCAGTTTAAACGCAAATGTCGAAAAACCACCCGCTTCTGATTTACTTTTATGTTTTTGGTTTTCTGAAGTTTTAATAAAATTTAGTTTTGATTTATATGTGCTGTTCTGTATGATTTTCTCTGTAGTGAAAGACTCAAACACGTTTTTCTCATAATTTTAGCATATTTTAATGAATCACATTGTCCTGGTCACAAAAGCAAAGTTTCCGAGGAATATTAGGTGGTTTCCATACTTTTAAGGCATAACAGACTAGGAAATAACAATTACATCCCAAGGACTGAGAAATTTTTTTTTTTGTTACTTAGTGTAATCATCGATTTCTGAATCTATTCGCCAAACATATTTGTAAATACATAAGTACATATACAAATACATATGTCCTTTAGCTTTTAAAGTATATGTGTGTGTGACTAAGTTGCATAACCAGAGAATAAACGGAGTTTAACTTTGTACATTTTAAAATCGAAACTCACTTCTTTCCTTTAAGCGGAAGCAAATTGTGTATGTGATCCAAGGTGAGTGCGAAGGGACCAATCGACCAATTATTCACCGGGCATTAAGTATTTACGGATTCTAAGCTACCTGATAGCTTTCGGATAAATTTGTATATTGAAACCATTGTAAACAATATTACAATATATTATTTGCAATAAACAAAAAAATTATAAAAATTAAGTAAAAGGTGTTATTTGTAAAAATATATGAATCCATCTTGCATCGATGATTTTTACTTCGATTCGAATCGATTTTTTGATTTCGACATGGCATCTCTACAGCACACATATAAAACAAACACGCACAAATATTTTCATAATATATAGTTACCAGTGTTTTCATCAACTATTTTGTGTTGCTTGTTTATTACACCTTTTGTTCATTTTATCGTATTCATTTATTTATGTGCTTGCATTTTTTTTATCGCCGCGACTGTACTTTATGAAAACTTTACTATAGTTCTAATAATTGTCGCCACCATTGTTTAAACATACCAAAACTCAGCTGTAACTTATTTTGTTATTCTGCCTGATTTCTTCGCCTATTTAAGCAAGCATTGTAAGAAGATCGGGTCTTCGATCAGCGCCTTGCAAATAAAGCGCATCTCATAAAACTAATTTTCCCCCCGTTTTATTTTACAATTGATAGACACCTCAGCATTTATTGGACGACAGTAGACATCCGTGGCTCTGTCGGCTGTTAATATTGAGCGATCGTTGAACTAAACGCTTCGGCTAAATTAGTTTTCCGTCGTTTTATTTTGCCAAAAGGGATCGACACCTCAATATTGTCTTGACGACAGTAGACATTCGTAGCTCTGGGGGCCAGATAATATTGAGCACACCTTAGGGAAACGAATCGAAAATCAAGTATTCCCTTGAATGAACGAGCGTTTTACGCTAGAATAATACTTAAGTCGATAAAACTATTGGATTTAGCTATTAAATGTTTAAATTTCAGGTCCCAAATGATATTCGGTTGTTTTATAAGCAACCCTAGAAAAAAATCGTATTGGATAGCACTAACTATCCTAACCCGAGTATTTTCTTTTTTTTCTGTTATCAAAAATAACTCCCTTACAGTACCTAATGTAAAATTATCAATTGGGCAGTTAAATATTTGATTTATTTTTGTGACACATCTGTAATTCTTTGTGACGATCTTTGTTAATTATACAAGATATTCTTGATTTGTATGCCAGTATATTGGCACAGGAAACGTGTTGAACATTGGCCTTTGAATTTCGTTGAATTTTCCAACCTCATTCACACCACTCACTCAATAAATATTTCCGCACTTTCAATTCGCGGTGTGGTATAGAATCAGTAAACGAGCGAGTAATACTCAAATCGATAGTATAATTTGGTTTAGATATTAAATGTTTGAATTTCAGGTCACAAATGAAATTCGATTTTTTTTTTCTCAGCTAACTTCAAAAATATAATCGTATTGGATAGTACTAACTATCCTGCAGCGGGATTTGAGGATATAGCCGACTCTACACCTGCAGTAGAACTGCCCTGGAATCGTGTTCCTGTTTAAAAGGAAGGTGTTTTTCAAAAAAGATTTCAGTAGAACGAAAGAAGAAACCAATCATTCGTCATTTCGTGATAAGTAGAGAATCAATAAGATTTTATTATTTTATAACAACCGCACATACAACTTCTTTTTTCAAGTTTTGTGAATATACTTGAGGAGTTTTGGAAAATGGCGGTGAAGGAATCGAACGTTTTTGAACGTCAAGTACCATATGCTATGTTTCAGCATGTGATGTTCGGACTGCATTTGGCGAAGAAATCAAAATACCGAAGGTCATATTAGATTATTTGGATTCTATTACTACTAATACCACTCCCACTGGAGATAGGGTTCGCTTCAACGAACCTAGAGAAGCTATTCCCCGAGGGCCGATGGAAGAACACGATGATTTGGGTGTTGCTAGTTCCGGTACCTTTGGTTATATAACTGCTAATAACCATAATTTATATGGGGCTAAATGAGTTCTTTCGCGACGGCAGGGCTGGCGCTTCCGCTCGCGAAACCACCGCCCACCGATGTCCCCATCAGCACCATATCCAAACGCGCACACACATTAAAAAAAAACACTTTGACATTTCACTTATCCATTTACTTTGTACACACACACTACACATGTAATACACACACACACACACACAAACACTTGTGTGCAGAAAGAAAGAAATGTCANCACTTTGACATTTCACTAATCCATTTACTTTGTACACACACACTACACATGTAATACACACACACACACACACACACACAAACACTTGTGTGCAGAAAGAAAGAAATGTCAACTAAAACTTTGATTTTGCAAGACCAATCGGTAAGATTTCCTTACGTACGGACGTGTCCGATCAGCCCCCGATTTTGTAAAATAAAACCTCACTTTGTAAATTTACACCTAAATTTCCAGTGGTTTCATTTGTGAAAAAAATGGAGATAAGTGATAAAAAGTGGTAAGCCAGAGACAATATAGAAAAACCCCAAGGGCCTAAAATGTTCATGGTCCTTCGAGCCGAATATGTACCAGCGACCATTTATATCAAGGAGGCATTTGGCCGTACATATGTAAGCATAAGTAAATAATAATATGATTTTTGTACATAATATAAATTATTAGTGTGAATAGAAATGTGATTGTTTTGAATAAATTAATTGCTGATCNGTAGAGATAAGTGACAAAAAGTGGTAAGCCAGAGACAATATAGAAAAACCCCAAGGGCCTAAAATGTTCATGGTCCTTCGAGCCGAATATGTACCAGCGACCATTTATATCAAGGAGGCATTTGGCCGTACATATGTAAGCATAAGTAAATAATAATATGATTTTTGTACATAATATAAATTATTAGTGTGAATAGAAATGTGATTGTTTTGAATAAATTAATTGCTGATCAAACCTCAATAACATCAGTTCATTTTAACGTTTGTCTACAGCTGGGCCACTCATTAAACATTTTCGCACTTTCAATTCGTGGTGTGGTATAAAATCAGTAAACGAGCGTTCTACGCTGGAGTAATACTCAAATCGATAGTATAATTTGGTTTAGATATTAAATGTTTGAATTTCAGGTACAAATGATATTCGGTTGTTTCATAAGCAAACTTAAAAAAATAATAATAATAATAATCGTATTGGATAGTACTAGCTAGGGATGCGCGATACCGATACGATATTCAATATATCAATATCGTTGTTGAGAACATCGGTTATTTTATATCGATATCAAAAGTTACGATACGGTATCGATATGATGTTTTGTTTCGGTATCTGAAATATCAGATGCTATTTTCCCCATTTCTGGCTACTCAGCTTTGGCTGTTTTCTATCTTATTCCTTTTGTTCGTGCATGTAATCACCACCAAAGTTTCATTTCCATCAAAAGAGAATTTAAAGTTAGAATTGCATTTAAAATACTCAGAAATCTCTCATGTTCATAAAATTTTTTGAACATAATTTGAAAATATTCGTGCCTAGTGATTTTATTTGGTAAGTACGAGTGGAGAGATTTCCAAATATTAAAAGATAGAAAAGCGAAATGCAAAACTTGCCAGAAAATGGTTGCGTACTTTGGAGGGACAACTAATTTGTTTGTACACATGAAAAATTATCATTCCACAGAAAACAAGACGGTAAGTTACCAGAGTATAAATAATAGTGAATATGTAAGGTAATTGACATCAGCTCGCCTGAAACAACTACTCAAAAGGAGGATCGCAGCAATTCAGTTTCGAATCGCAATACAGAGTATACCCCCTAGATTTGCTCGTGAGGAGGGGATAATCAAAGTTGTTGAACTCTGGTTACTATTTTTTTAAAAAAATAAAAAATTTATGCTTATTCGTGTTTTTGGTAGTTTTACGTATATGTATTTGGCGTTTGTAAATTTAAAAAAAAAAACCCCCCAACGAAACGAAAACGAAATATACGCAAAACGTCCAACTAACAAAGCAACGAGGTCGGTGTGAATCGATATTGCCGATATTCAATAAATCGATATTATTTTAGTAGATATATCCGTATCGAATATCGTCAATTTGGAATATCGCGATACCGATATATCAAATTTTCATTGCCGATACGCATCCCTAGTACTAGCTATCCTAACGCGGGATTTGAGCATATAGCCGACTCTACACCCACTGTAGAACTGCTAATAGTTCAGTTGGATATGGGAAACATTCCACTCCTATGAATCGCGTTCCCATTTAAAAGGAAGGTGTTTTTCAAAAAAGATTTCAGTAGAATGAAAAAAGAAAGCAATTATTCATTATTTCGTGATAAGTAGAGAATCATAAGATTTTATTATTTAATCACAGCCGCACCCCTACACCTTCTCTTTCACATGTAAAGTCAATCGCTAAAAGTACGTCAGAGTAACAACTCATAGCGAGGCTGCCTTGAAACCCTCGTCAAGAGCAGTTTATTTAACAAAGTGTCAAAGTTTGATCGCTATAAATAAAGGCTATATAATTCGTCGTAAGTTGACAACATAATGCCCTGTGGGTCTTCCATAGGAATACTACGATGCCATGCAGAACAGGACAATATTAAGTGGCTGTAAATCCCTTAATACAATCTCGCTATATTTAGCAATAAGTTAAGTGCATATAAGTTAAAACACATGCAAATAACCCTCATAATTTTTCTGTAGTGATACTTGAAACCTGATAAGCAGGCAAGCGTGAACAACCACCTTGTGACTTTTGGAATGTAATGCATTGTAACCTAATGGTTTTTTGCTAGTTATATACGGCGGTGCGGGGTGGTCTAATCCTAGTTAGCAGGAGAAGGTTTCATTCATTTACGAACCGCTCAAGAGACCGCTTCCTTTATTTAAAGTGTTGACTCACGCCCTTCTGGCACATACACACATACTCGCTAAGTCAGTGAAATATACTTGAATTGCAAAAAGCATCGCTCATACCAAGCACAGGGAATCAGCAGAAGAGGGTACAGATGACACAAAACATACAGGTGGTACAAAATCAAGAATGCCAAAGTAAGTCAGACCAAAATTTAATATTACACATACATATATGCACATGCACCATAAATATGTATTTCTTATTAACACATTAGGGGATTTTTGATACCGTTATCAAACTGTTGAAATTATTCATTTGCCAACGGCACAGGAACAATGGCAAAACTCCAATGGAGTAGTGGTGAGATTACTGAAGTACTAAACAAAACTTTACATGCAACAGTCGCCGAGCCGTGCGCAAGTTTTTGAAGGTATAAAGCGGTTCAAAAGAAGAGTTAGAAGAAGATCAGCGCTCAAACAATGACCGTCAACCTCAAACAATGAAGACATGTGCTCTAAAGTTAAAGAAATGTTAGACGAGGATCGGCGAATCTCTATACCAGAAAAAGCGACAAAATTAAACATCTCTTATGGATCATCTTTCCGCAGACGCATCTATTTCGTTGTTCAAAATGTTCCAAGCAGATCCAGATTTTATTCGCAGCGACAGCGTGCATTTGTTCTAATTATTTAATTATCCAGCGATGGATTTCGTTCAAGTTATCCATTTATTTAACAACTTTACAACTGAATTGTTGTAGAGAAGCGACGTCTGGCTCGAAGTATGCAATTTATCATAAACCAGCACGATATGTTTAAATTATTGAATATATATCTTCTGCAGAGTACATAAGTAGAAAAGCCACTTACAGATTTTTTAGTCGACCGACTATTTGTAGTCAATCAAAGTAAAGATTTTTTTCACATGAAAGCAATAAAAATAAAGACATTGATATTACACGCCTTTTCAATTCAAGATGCTTAATATAAACAATAATAGATATCCGATTCGATACTCAGCATAAACTCAACTGTCCTTCCTCCCATTTTAATTTCACAATGGGGCATTATCTTGTTTTCGTACGAATCGAAAATCACGAAATTTTCCTATTATTTCAAATTTTCTATTCGTACGAAAACAAGAATACGTCTCAAAACTTCAATAGGGAGTAAACAAAAAAAAAAAGGATTCTCTACACAGTGGTCTTGAAACAATGATAGGTATGACTAAAATGCCAACCAAAACTGCTTGCATACCTGTTTTGGAACGCACCCATAGATCAATATNTCTAATTGAAAATCGACGTGCCTGATGTCTATCTAATAGTCAGTTTCACGAAAGCAATTTAAGTGAAAAATATTTTTTTTATTTTATATGGAAATTGACAAAAGAATAATTTTTTACTTAAATTGCTTTCTTGAAATCGGCAGTAAAAATGTATTACTCCATTGTTTTAATAAACGATAAATATTCTTGGCACATGGCATATACATGTATATAAGTAGTGCCGTGTGACCCACCGGAGGTCACATCAGTAATTTCAACTTTTTATTTCTATTATTCTTTGTTATTTCATTTCAGTTTTAAAATGGGAAAAAAAGAGATTATTCAGTACAACCAAGCGTTTTTTATGGAAGTCGCAATCGAGACGAGGAGGAAGAGGGGGAGGAGGGGAGCGATGGTACTGACTTTGAACCGTCTGGATCGGATGACTATGTCCCATCAGATTTTGATTCCAGCGATTCGGGCGCACAATTGGAGGTAGATTCATCGTCGTCTACAGATGCTCAGTCTGAATATGGTGTTTCTACAAACCCAACCCTAAATATCTGGCCAGAATACTACTAGATCGCCGTACTCATCTAATTGGAACTCTTCGAAAAAAAACCGACAAGGCAATCCAAAGGACGTGACAGAACCTAAGCTCAAACAGAAGGATTTTATTGGACGTGAAGCTTCTGGTGGAAGACAAGTGTGACGTAATGATGCTAAGCACAAAACATGTTTTGGACGAAATTCCAACAGGAAAAAGGAATCGCAATGGCGAGGATATAAAAAAAACCAAAAATGATCCTCGAGTATAATCATGCTAAGCAGGGTATTGACGTATCTGATCAAATGGCTGGTTATTTTACAAAAAACGTAAAAAAGGAAAAAACATCCAAGCACTGACCTCGACTGGTTTTTCGTTTTTTGAACTTCAAACTCGATGCATTTCATTTCGTCCTGCACCTGCATTTTAATGGAGCTCTGCACACTTGTCGTTAGAAACAGATAAGTACGACACTGTCGTTTGCTAATCGTTATGCATGCATTGTTTGTTTATATTTTATGGGGAAAAATTAGTGAAAAAGTTAATATTTGCACTAAAACTGCATAAAAATTAGGATTTCAGGAAAAGAAAAGAAGATAGATTAATGAAAAATTATGTCTAGAATTGTTGCCGCACAGTTCATAATTTAAAAATTGCAGGTTTTTGTAAAAATTTCGTGAAAATTTCAACTAAAAAAAAATAAAAGAGAAAATACCGGCTCTAAGCGAATTTCTAACCCTCAAATTAATTGAAATATCACGACCGAGTGTGCGAAAGTGTAGTCGTCATGTAATCGTTGTATCATGATTGTGACGATGAAGCAACAGTGATTGGACGACAAATGTGCAGAAAGCCTTAGGTTGCGCTTTCAATCACTTTTGTAAATTTCATAAATTCAAGAAGTGTCGAAATAACTGTCGTTTTGTAAAATGACATTGTTATAAAGTATAAATCTAAAAATGTATTACTCCATTGTTTTAATAAATCGTGTGATCTTCTACAAATGCATATTCGTGTTCGTTTTTCTTTGTCAACGGCAATTGCCTTTAAATGTCAAATGTTTAAAAGGAACGTGCTTTCAAACAATAGATTTAGGAAGAGGTATTTTTTTTTTGCAGATATCAACACCCAAAGAATGAACTTTAGAATTTTTTATTCTCCGCTTTCATGGCGTAAATCTAATAAAGGTTATGAGCCCAGGAGTCGTGTCCGACTTTCTTGTTCAACGGCGAATGCCTTTAAGTGTTAAATGCTTAAGAGGAAGGTATTGGCATATTAAATAAATGACAAAACAACCAAGCTTCGAATGTAGNATCGCAATGGCGAGGATATAAAAAAAACCAAAAATGATCCTCGAGTATAATCATGCTAAGCAGGGTATTGACGTATCTGATCAAATGGCTGGTTATTTTACAAAAAAACGTAAAAAAGGAAAAAACATCCAAGCACTGACCTCGACTGGTTTTTCGTTTTTTTGAACTTCAAACTCGATGCATTTCATTTCGTCCTGCACCTGCATTTTAATGGAGCTCTGCACACTTGTCGTTAGAAACAGATAAGTACGACACTGTCGTTTGCTAATCGTTATGCATGCATTGTTTGTTTATATTTTATGGGGAAAAATTAGTGAACAAGTTAATATTTGCACTAAAACTGCATAAAAATTAGGATTTCAGGAAAAGAAAAGAAGATAGATTAATGAAAAATTATGTCTAGAATTGTTGCCGCACAGTTCATAATTTAAAAATTGCAGGTTTTTGTAAAAATTTCGTGAAAATTTCAACTCAAAAAAAATAAAAGAGAAAATACCGGCTCTAAGCGAATTTCTAACCCTCAAATTAATTGAAATATCACGACCGAGTGTGCGAAAGTGTAGTCGTCATGTAATCGTTGTATCATGATTGTGACGATGAAGCAACAGTGATTGGACGACAAATGTGCAGAAAGCCTTAGGTTGCGCTTTCAATCACTTTTGTAAATTTCATAAATTCAAGAAGTGTCGAAATAACTGTCGTTTTGTAAAATGACATTGTTATAAAGTATAAATCTAAAAATGTATTACTCCATTGTTTTAATAAATCGTGTGATCTTCTACAA